>NC_057389.1:23418045-23716932 GCF_019320065.1 Cervus canadensis | reverse complement strand
ATGGGACCTAATTAAACTTAAAAGCTTTTGCACAAAGGAAACTATAAGCAAGGTGGAAAGACAGCCCTCAGATTGGGGGAAAATAATAGCAAACGAAGCAACAGACAAAGGATTAATCTCAAAAATATACAAGCAACTCCTGCAGCTCAATTCCAGAAAATAAATGACCCAATCAAAAAATGGGCCAAAGAACTAAACAGACATTTCTCCAAAGAAGACATACAGATGGCTAACAAACACATGAAAAGATGCTCAACATCACTCATTATCAGAGAAATGCAAATCAAAACCACAATAGGGACCATACACACCAGTTCAGGATGGCTGCTATCCAAAAGTCACAAAGCAATAAATGTGGAGAGGGTGTGGAGAAAAGGGAACCCTCTTACACTGTTGGTGGGAATGCAAACTAGTACAGCTGCTATGGAGAACAGTGTGGAGATTCCTTAAAAAACTGGAAATAGAACTGCCATATGACCCAGCAATCCCACTTCTGGGCATACACACTGAGGAAACCAGATCTGAAAGAGACACGTGCACCCCAATGTTCATCGCAGCACTGTTTATAATAGCCAGGACATGGAAGCAACCTAGATGCCCATCAGCAGATGAATGGATAAGGAAGCTGTGGTACATATACACCATGGAATATTACTCAGCCATCAAAAAGAATTCATTTGAACCAGTCCTAATGAGATGGATGAAACTGGAGCCCCTTATACAGAGTGAAGTAAGCCAGAAAGATAAAGAATATTACAGCATACTAACACATATATATGGAATTTAGAAAGATGGTAATGATAACCCTTATGCAAAACAGAAAGAGACACAGAAATACAGAACAGACTTTTGGACTCTGTGGGAGAAGGCGAGGGTGGGATGTTTTGAGAGAACAGCATCGAAACATGTATATTATCTAGGGTGAAACAGATCATCAGCCCAGGCTGGATGCATGAGACAAGTGCTCGGGCCTGGTGCACTGGGAAGACCCAGAGGAATCGGGTGGAGAGGGAGTTGGGAGGGGGGATCGGGATGGGGAATACATGTAAACCCATGGCTGATTCATGTCAATGTATGACAAAAACCACTACAATATTGTAAGTAATTAGCCTCCAACTAATAAAAAAATTAAAAAAAAAAAAAAAAAGGAAAGCTGAGAGCCAAAGATGATGGCTTTTGTACTTGGTGACTGGAGAAGACTTTCTGAGGGGTCCTTTTGATGGCAATTTTTAGAAAGGTTGATAACGATAACCCCTATATGCAAAACAGAAAAGAGACACAGAAATACAAGAACAGACTTTTGAACTCTGTGGGAGAATGTGAGGGTATTTTTCAAAAAGAACAGCATGTATTACTATCTATTGGTGAAACAGATCCACCAGCCCAGGTGCGGATGCATGAGACAAGTGCTCCGGCCTGGTGACTGGGAAGACCCAGAGGAATCGGGGTGGAGAGGGAGGTGGGAGGGGGGATCGGGATTGGGAATACATGTAAATCCATGGCTGATTCATATCAATGTATGACAAAACCCACTGGAAAAAAAAAATAAAAAAAATAAAATAAAAAAGAAAATTAGTCCTGAATATTCATTGGAAGAACTGATTTTAAAGCTGAAGCTCAAATATTTTAACCACCTGATGTGAAGAGCTGACACACTGGAAAAGACCCTGACCTGGGAGAAATCGAAGGCAGGAGGAGAAGGGGACAACAGAGGATAAGATGGTTGGATGACATCACTGACTCGATGGACATGAGTTTTAGCAAGCTCCAGGAGTTGGTGAGGGACAGGGAGCCTAGTGTGCTGCAGTCCATGGGGTCGCAGAATCAGACACAACTGAGTGATTGGAATGAACTGAACTGATGGTGTTTCCAGTAGTCATGTATGGATGTGAGAGTTGGTCAATAAAGAAGGGTGAGCACTAAAGAATTAATGCTTTTGAACTGGTGCTAGAGAAGACTCTTCAGAGTTCCTTGGACTGCAAGGAGATCAAACCAGTCAATCCTAAAGAAAATCAACCCTGAGTATTCACTGGCACGACTGATGCTGAAGCTGAAACTCCAATACTTTGGCCTCCTGATGCGAAGAACTGACTCGCTGGAAAAGACCCCGATGCTGGGAAAGATTGAAGGCAGGAGGAGAAGAGGACAGCAGAGGATGAGACGGTTGGATAGCATTACCGACTCAGTGGACATGCATTTGAACAAATTCTGGGAGATAGCGAAGGATACACCAGGGAAGACTGGCATTCTGCAGTCTGTGGGGTCTGAAAGAGTCAAACAGGACTTAGTGACTGAACAACAGGTACAGAACTAAGGATAGGTTCACAGAGAACACAGATTCATACAACAGAAACAAAACAAAAGCAACCGTTAATACCACTTTCTATCTGCCCTGGATTCAGTGTGGAACCGAAGGGAGGATCAACAGAAGCTTATAAACGTTCAACAGTACAGATAGTTGAGGGCACATAATGGTGGCAGAGAAGAGAGTGGGTTTCCCTGGTTATTGATGAGCCTACCTGACGTCAGTTCCCTCTTGTAAATGGTAGCTTCCTTCTCCCCCTGGGTACTGACAGTAGTGACATTGCTGTCATGTCCTTCATGCCATCTGCTGGCTGCCTCCTGCAGTGGGAGTGTCGCTCCACGATCTTTTGAGAACTCCTAAGGTCCCCGATCCAAAAAACTGTTGATGTCTCTGTCTCTATCCCTGGGCTCTTTTTCGTTTGTTTGTTTCAAGACTGGGCAGTTACAGGCTTGTAGGCTTGAGGGGTGCAGCTTGGAGGTGGTGGTTTAGTTGCTAAGTCATGTCCAACTCTTGGGACCCAATAGACTGTAGCCTGCCAGGCTCCTCTGTCCATGGGATTCTCCAGGCAAGAATACTGGAGTGGGGTGCCGTTTCCTTCTCCAAGGGATCTTCCCAACCCAGGAATTGAACCAGGGTCTTCTGCACTGCAGGCAGATTCTTTACCGACTGAGGTACAAGGGAAGCCCCAAGTGAAAGTGAAAGTCACTCAGTCTTATCTGACTCTTTGCGATCCCATGTACTATACATTCCATGGAATTCTCTAGGCCAGAATACTGGAGTGGGTAGCCTTTCCCTTTGCCAGGTGATCTTCCCAACCCAGGGATTGAACCCAGGTGTCCCGTATTGCTGTTGGATTCTTTACCAACTGAGTCTGCTGTCTGCCTCCTGCAGTGGGAGTGTTGCTCCAGGATCTTTTGTTGAGAACACCTAAGATCCCCTATCCAATAAACAGTTGATGTCTCTGTCTATCTCTGGGCTCTTTTTCTTTTAATTTTTGGTTTTGAGGCTGGGCAGTTACATGGCTTGCAGTCTTTAGCAATGCAGTTTAATAGCCTTCGAACAACCCTATATAGTAAGTAACATTACTGTCCCCATTTGAAAGATGAGGAAGGAACTTACTCCTTGCCAAAGCTAAACAATCAGGGTAGATCTTTCATTTGAGCCCATGTCATTCTGATTCCAGGTACAGTAAATTGCCTGAAGTGTGCAAATCTCGCAAAGTGTGCAGAATAGGAAGTTACAGGATTATGAGTATCTGCAGCAGTGTAGCAGAGTCCCAAGGTAATATATAACCACAGGATGTTGAATTCCTGCAGAGGTACTCCATAAGATTCCAGCAAGAAACGAGAAGGTCTCTGCAGAGGAGATGCTTTATTCAACCAAACATTTCCAATTTCCTCTCAGACACACAGAAATCTGTATATCATTTAATTGGGTTTGGATAAGGTGGTAGCATGTGATTGGTTTCGATAATAGAATACAGGCACAAGTAGTGTATGCCACCTACTTACCTGGCCCTAGTGTAAGTCTCTACCTTCTTAGCAGGGTGGCAGGCAGGGTCAATCCAGAAGACTGAGTGAGGCCCAAGAAGATGGTGACTCTAGGATTACCAAATGGAAGATTGCAGCCAAACATCTGATTCAGATTGTGAATGAGTAAGAAATAAATCTTCGTTGTGTTAAGCCATTAAAATTTGGGGCTCATTTGTTACATTAGCTAGCTTTAATTGCCTTACCTAGCCCCGGTTGTATAAAGCAAAGAGCAAAATCAATGAAGTAACACTACAACAACCTTCTCTGTGAGGAGAATTCATGATTTATTAGCTTATTTACATGTGCTAATACTGTTCCAGAAAATATTTGAGGTATAGAACAAAGACACGTACTATAGACTATGATAAAATAAAATTGCATAGAAAAGTGAAGCAAAGCTAATTAAGAAGAGAAGATGGAGCTAAGAGTAAAGTATACAAAATACCTTCACAGTCTCCACAGAAGGTAGGTCACACATTTGGCTCTAAGTTCTCTAGGAATAAGTATATGGGGGAAAAAAATTGCAATAAAGCTTGTTATTCACAGCATTCATAAGGAAAAAGCAAATCAGCTACTCAGGAGAAGCATGTTTATTTTAGTTCTAAGACCAGAGAGAAATTTCTCCTATGGGTCCTCATAAAAATGACACCATGAAATACATTGAAACATATCCTCAGAGGGAAAACAAAATCCTCAGAGTAAACACAGCAATGAGTTTCATGAGTCTGTTGTTTAAAAAAAAAAAAAAGAATCCCTTAGTACAAACTGGTAAGAAGATGCTGAATCCAATTTAGAACAAAGATAGTGTTTTTAATGCTGTTAGTGAGGGTATAGATTATCTGAGAGATGTGAAGAGAACTGGGAAATTAAACCTAATCCACTTTGTATAATTTTATAATTAGTTGAAATATTTAAAAGAACTGTTTGTGAGTTTACTAATAATTTACTCAAAGTGCATAAATGTTATCTCAAGAAAACCCTATTTTTCTTAATTAAAAGTGCAAACTGAAAAGCCAGATACAAAAGCTATTATATCATAAATAAACACATCTTTCTGGACTGTATTAACCATGTCATTGCCAGTCTGTTGTCTAGAGGAACAAAGTGCCTTTGATTGGAACCTGTAATCTCACCTGATTGGAAAAGACCCTGATGCTGGGAGGGATTGGGGGCAGGAGGAGAAGGGATGACAGAGGATGAGATGGCTGGAGGGCATCACCTACTTGATGGACATGAGTTTGGGTAAACTCCGGGAACTGGTGATGGACAGGGAGGCCTGGCGTGCTGCGATTCATGGGGTCGCAAAGAGTAGGACATGACTGAGCGACTGAACTGAACTGAACTGAATATCACCTGAATCTAGTAGACATATACCGACACTTGATATGCATTGATCAGCAAAAAAAGAGCTTAGTTATAGACCAAGGTTTCCAGATAGTCCTTATGTGCAGTTCTTTACAAAACAAAACAAAAGTATTGCAACAAAGTCGGTTTATTTTCAAATATCTCCTATATTTTACTTACTTCTATCAAAAAAGGATTTTTTAGAATGATGCATTGAATTTATTTTCAATATTCCCTTCCTCATTTATGTGTTCCCCTAAAATAAATGAATGAAACTATTTAATTATTCAGTATTACAGTTACAGACACAAGCAGGAAATGCCATAATGAATTTAAAGAAACCTGGCCAAAGCAATAAAAGGTTTCATTATAAGTTAAGTCAAGAGGGAGATGGCCCATAAACATAAAAACAATCAGTGATTTTCAATTTGAGAAATGTTAGTTTCTGTGTTCACCTTGTAAAAATGTATCTAACTATACTCGGCAATTCTCCATGACAAATAATTAACCTACAAATTAATCTTCAAAAAGTGAATCATTGTTAAACTTTCATTGAGATTAAGCAATAAATTTGGAATGAAAAACATGATATGTTTTTAGGGAAAAATTGGTATTTAAAAGTAATAAAATGAGTAAAATATACAACTTGATCATATAAGTATTGTTTTTTTCTTTTTGCAGAAATTTTTCTTCCAGTTGGTCATCACTAAATCATTCAGAAGACTGGCACAATATTCTCAAACTGTAACTGCCTCAGTGGAATCACATTTTATTCTTTCCTAAAACCAGGTTTGTTTTTTTTTTTCTTTTCTCTCTATAAATGTAAAAATTTAAAAAGGCTAGCATGATATTCTGATTTTAATTCTACAGTAGCAGGAATTTCTAAAAACTTGAGAACAAAAAAACTTGAGTATTAAATGTAGAATAGAAACATAAACTTCTTTAGTAAACAATTTATTTTTGAATTCTAACCTAGTTCCTAAAAATCTAATGTAGTAGCTGTTGAGAGACATGACACATACTGTTCTTTAATTTCTAGATATATTGTTCTATATAATGCAATTTCAGTCTCCAAAGATTCATGTAGGTCTAGAAAGTACATTGCTCACTCTCTGATATACACCCTATTCACTATTAAAATAATTGGATTTTATTTTTAAAATACAACCTAGGAGTAAACCTCGTGTCCCTAAAGATCTTTTCTGTTTTGTTCGAATCCATGAAATGTCTCATTTCTCTTGAAATTCATTTTATAGCAAAAGAGTATCATACTGAATCAAAAGGTTCTCAAGGAAGATATGCATTTTCCTTGCCATTCACTATGACTGAATTTAGAAATGTTAGGTTATGTGTATAAGAAATTGTGCATGGTACCCGTTCCAGATCTCTACTCCTTTACAATAAACTATCCCAAAATTTAACATCTTAAAACAATTTATTATTTTCTTTTATATTTCTGGAGGCTGATAGGTTCAGATGAGCAGTTGTTGTTCCAGTTATTTATTGTGGCATAACAAACTACCCCAAACTTACTGGCTTGAAAGAATGACCATCTAATTATGTCTCACAAATCTGTAGATCAGCATTTTGGGCAAGGCTAAACTGGGCATATCTTCTCTACACAGCAATGACTGGCGTCCTTCAGTATTAGTCAACTAGCAGCTGGACTGGACTGGACTGGAGAATCCAAGATACCTTTACTCACATACTTGACATCTAAGCTTATGCCCCACTTCTTTTCCAATGAATTATTCAGAACTCTCCAGGTGCCTCTCCAACAAGTAATCAAACTTCTTAACATGAAGTTCAGGGTTGTGAGGGGAAACCTTCCAAAAACAGGAAAGGAAGCTGCCAATTTCATAAGGACTGGGCAGGATACTAACAAGGCATCACTTACACCAAATTCTCTTGGTCGAAATAGTCACACAGAGTCTATCCAGATTCAGGGAGCAAAGGAATACCCCTCCCCTCCCATGTCATGATAAAATGAGTTCACACAGCCCATGAGGGGCAGATAATTTCAAAGCCATACACAAGAATTTCTCCTGTAGTTCCCTTTGGAGTTAACTGACAGATACACAGAGGAGAATCAATTAATATGAATTAGAAGTAACAATGAACCAAATATACAGGAGGTATTATGTACATTAGAATGAAAAAGAGAATTCAGAAAACCTTAACTATTAACTGTGAAAACATTTCCCAGTTATAGTTAAATCATAATCCTTTAATACATAAAGACACTGATGGGGACTTTTAAAAAAAACCGAATATCATATATTCTCTGTCAATAAGGAGAAAACACCAGTTATATTTACATGTATCTCTACTCAGTTACCGGAGAAGGCAATGACACCCCACTCCAGTACTCTTGCCTGGAAAATCCCATGGATGGAGGAGCCTGGTAGGCTGCAGTCCATGGGGTCGCTAAGAGTCAGACACGACTGAGCGACTTCACATACACTTTTCACTTTCACACATTGGAGAAGGAAATGGCAACCCACTCCAGTGTTCTTGCCTGGAGAATCCCAGGGACGGGGGAGCCTGGTGGGCTGCCGTCTATGGGGTCACACTGAGTCGGACACGACTGAAGTGACTCAGCAGCAGCAGCTACTCAGTTACAAGCTCTTGTAGAAATAAAATTTCTTCACTTCGTTTTTTTGTGTTTTGATCGAAGTGAAACATGGCTTAAACATACACTTTATATCCAGTTTTCAAAGACTTAAATCTTATTCAACTTTGTTTACTACTACTGCATAAAAGAGTCATCTGTGCACTCTGCCACAAATGAATAACATAAAACTTAGGTTAGCATGGCCCTTCACAATTTAACCTAATGCTGCTTTCCTGGCCTCATTTATCACCAATTTCTTCCCAATACCCTCTAGTCAAAGACTACCAGCAGTGAGTGAGTGAGTCTCTCAGTCGTGTCCGACTCTTTGTGACCCCATGGACTAAACAGTCCATGGAATTCTCCAGGTAGGAATACTGAAGTGAGTTCAGTTCAGTTCAGTTGCTCAGTCCCATCGTGTCGGACTTTTTGTGACCCCATAGACTGCAGCATGTCAGGCTTCCCTGTCCATCACTAACTCCCAGAGTTTGCTCAAACTCATGCCCACTGAGTCAGTGATGCCATCCAACCACCTCATTCTCTGTCACCCCCTTCTCCTCCTGCCTTCAATCTTTCCCAGCATCAGGGTCTTTTCCATTGAGTCAGTTCTTCCCATCTGGTGACCAAAGTATTGGAGCTTCCTTTAGGATTGACTGGTTGGATCTCCTTGCAGTCCAAGGGACTCTCAAGAGTCTTCTCTAGCACCACAGTTCAAAAGGAATAATTCTTCAGCACTCAGCTTCATTGTCCAACTCTCACAGCCATACAAGAATACTGGAAAAAAACATAGCTTTGGCTAGACAGACCTTTGTCAGCACTCAAGTGGGTAGCCATTCTGTTCTATAAATGAAGAAGTTGGGTTTATTATTGGTTGCAGTAAGGGAGATCAAATACCTAGAGGAACCCTCGGGATCTCAATAAGGTGTTAGAATTTATAGGATTTCGGCTTGTTTCCAGTGACTTTTACTATCTTAACTAATTTTACCTAGGAGGAAAAAGACTAGTTTATGATTAACATTGTAATTGACAGAGAAGCAGAAATGCTATTGATGACATATGGTGATGTTTGGTCATTTTTGTGATTTGAACAATGTTCATGTTTTGTCTGTGTTCATATGTAATAGAGTGATCTTAAGTTATTGAGCCATCACTTTGATGGGCATGTCCTATTAATTTGCTTAGGTTCAGCAGAAGAGGACCAGCTCCTAGTCCAGGCTGGCCAGGATCACAGGCTGTTTTCTCTTCCGCACTCCCAACAGGCGACACTAATGCTGGCCTTGAGTTTTCTCTGCCCTCTTTCCCTATTTCTGTTCCACTTAGTTCTCTATATTTCCAAGGGGGCTTTCCTTGTGGCTTAGACAGTAAAGAATCTGCCTGCAATGCTGGAGACCCAGGTTTGATCTCTGGGATGGCAAGATCCCCTGGAGAAAGGAATGGCAATCCACTCCAGTATTCTTGCCTGGAGAATTCCAGGGACAGAGGAGTCTGGGGGGCAAGTCCGACAGGACTGAGCAACTACACTTACTTCCAGTAACCCTTCCCTTGGCACTTCAACTCAATTTTCTCTCTGAAATCCTTTGCACCGCATATTATTTGATTATTTGTTGTTATGCTTTCTTCACACATCTCAGAGCAACAGAGTAGTAGTGCAAATTAGAGACACTTAGCATATAGCCACAAAAAAAGAAAAGGGAGAGGTTTATTTTCCTTTTCCATAAACTAGAACACACGTAAACTGCTTCGTTAACTTCAGTAAAATCGTTTTAGAAACAAGCCTAAAGAACTCAGCTCTAAAAGAGTCACTGCGAGAATCTGCTGCCAGACTACGTTTCCCACAATCCTTCAGGGCCGACAAGGCGCCTCGGTGCTATAAACTACAATTCCCACAACCCTCGGCGCGGCATTTTCTCGCGTTTTCCGAGAACTGTGCCGCATTTCCCATCTTCCCTTTCGATCCTTACACTTTGGGGAACAAGGTCGTGAGGAAGCAGGGCGCCTTTTGCGGCCGCCATTTCTTTGGCCTTCAGTCTCGATCTTTTGTAGAGCTTCCAACAGCGCTATGTTGGGACAGAGCATCCGGAGGTTCACAACCTCTGTGGTTCGTCGGAGCCACTACGAGGAGGGTCCAGGGAAGGTTAGTATGGAAGGGGCCTGCTTCGTTGGGTAGGGGGCACTTGGCCGCGACTGACTGAACTCCGAGGCCGACTATGTGCCGTGAAGAGAGAAATGGGAAGCCAGGGTTTTGAGTTGGGACGTCGACTAGCATTCCGCTTTCCCCAGAGACCCGGGAGAAAGTTCAGGAGTGTGACTGCGCGCTGTAGTGTAAATGAAGCCAGAGGCCTTGTCTCTCTCTAGCGCTCCCCCCATTTACCCTAGCGTCCCACCCTGCCCTTCAAAATTCGGGGGACCTTAGAGCCTCTGACTGCAGGTATTGTGGCTTAAAACCTAGCTAAAGGTCACCGGCTTCGAAGTGAAGGTCATTTGAAAACTCGGGATTGTGAGGGCCTGTGGTGTGAGGCTAGTCTTAAACTAATTGACGAAATTAGAAGTATTAACCGCCTTTGAGGTTGGTTTTAGCTTTAATTATAAATAGCTTCAAGCGGGTAGTTAGCTGTAACAGCCTCCTGAAGTTACCCTGAGGCCTAGAAATGGGCGTAGAGGGATAGAGTCGAAGAGGAAAGCCAGGAATTTTTTTTTTACCATCTAGTGTTTGCGGGGAAGGTCAGATGATTCTAAAGATGTTTAAAAGTGCTATCTATGGTTAAGTTGCTCAGTATTCCATACATAACAATGGTGGACCAGGATTGTTCCAGAGCTCGAGTATTTGACCAGACATATATAACCTGATTATATAAAAATTAGCGTTTCCTCTGTACTTATTTTTAATCTGTAAAATCAGATGGTTTGAAGTTCAGTATTTGTTGTTTGTTCTGTTTTGTTCCCAACAGAATATACCTTTTTCAGTGGAAAACAAGTGGAGGTTACTAGCTATGATGACTTTGTTCTTTGGGTCTGGATTTGCTGCACCTTTCTTTATAGTGAGACACCAACTGCTTAAAAAGTAACCCATGAGACAGGTAAATTTAATGGGTTTATAACCTTCACAGAAGTTTGTCCTTTATTGCTTTCTTCCCTTAACCACCCACTCCGTCAAAATCACAAATACACCTGAAGTTAGGTGGGCATGTTACATTGGTGGAGACCGGTTAAACCTATGGACAAACATATCTTTGCCTGAAAGCCAGTGTTTATTGAATACTGCTGTTTTTAGGCACACCTAATATTAATAGGCTCAGATTGCTTCCCAGGCAAGACTGTGAGGTGTTAACGTGATTTAAGACCAAAAAAAAAAAAATGTCAACTTGCATAGTATTCCTTAGCTAGCGGTGGTCATCAGGATTTCTATTCAGGCAGTCTTGTTCCAGAGCTGAGGTTCTTGACCAGGAAAAGTTCTAGTAAACTGATTTAATTTTCATCTGTCTTGAGGGTGGTATATGTTAATCTGTACATGAAGGAATCGTGTGTGCTGCAAGATTAGTAGAGTCCCTGAGTAAGAAGGAAATGGCAAACCACTCCAGTATTCTTGCCTGGAAAATCACATTGACGGAGGAACCTGGTGGCTACATTCCACGGGATTTCAAGAGTCAGACACGACTGAGAAACTAAAGCACCACTGAGTGAGAAGATTAATATTGTAATTAGAATTTTCATCAAAAAATAACACTGTAGGAGGTTCTGTGGGTTGGTTGGAATAAATTGCAGAATATACTTTAGAAAAGAAGGACTTCACTTGTCTTAGTTTAGAAGGGAAATGACTTATCCAAGCCATTACTTGCTGCATATGATGAAGCAAATCAGTATGAGTAAAATCATGATGCTGTAAACGCTTTCTGATGCACCAGTCATAAATTGAAGGACAGACAATGCATTAATGAAACTGAATGATTTCTATTAAATGAGTTTTAAATGTCATTAATTTTTTTGTTTTTATTCACAGATAGGAAGAGGAACATATTAAGAGGTGCAGTCTCTTAAAAGGATCAAACCCTTGAACTCAGCATCCTAGATACATTTGTAAATAAACTTATGGCATAAATCCTTATTGCCTCTTCTCTGAAATGTGGAACATGATAATTGAACACGTGCTTACATTTTATTTGGGTAATAATGCATTATTAGTTTCTTAAATATGTATTTGATTTAGCTTATTTCTTGGTCTTAAATTCTGATTTTTTTGTTTGTTTGTTTCATGGGTCAGAAATTGTCGGCAATTCATTATAAAAGAGAAGTGCAGACTTACCCTGTGATTTTTATTTTAAAGGGAGGAAAAAAAAAAGATACGTTTTTAATCTTTTTTTTTTTTTTTTTTTTACTTTGAAGGAGATTCACTTCTCTCCATGAGTGATAATTAGTTAAACATTAGGAAAATCAGTAGTGTATGGAGATTTAAGTTCAGGATCTTCATTTTCTTCCTCTGTACCATAACATTGAAATTTTTGGTTTCATAGATGTGCTACTGACCAGTATTAGTCTTGTTTAGACTAAAAGAATATTTGAAATGAATTGTAATAGCATGTGAGATAATAAAGGAAATACTCCCCTTTTTTTCTGATGCTTTGACTAGGAGAAATGGGTTGTGAGATGGCTCTGATTAGTAATTATATCAGTGATAAGTCATGGTATTCTGTGCTTGGGGAGATTTTCTGTATAACATGAAGGATTCCTACCATTTTGAATTTTTTGTTTGAATCATTGGTAAATTACAAATTTAGCTGTCTGGGTTTTCTTGGTGGAAAGGGGACTAGAGCCTCCTTCCTATTTTGAGATTCATTGAGCTATATTAAACATTTTACATCCTGGCAAGTTCTAGGACCTGCTTTTTTTCTCCGTTCCCCACCCCCCCCCCCCCAATTTACAATTTGTATCAAGAGCCAAAGGTAACGGGTTTTATTTTACAGCAGGCTCAAGGTAGAAAATGTTTTATTAGATTTGTCTTTTTGAATTAAGTATTTGAGTGGTATACCTGAATGAGAAAAAAATTGCCTTTAACTCTCCTGAAATAGTGCAGTTCACCCAATCCCCGTAAAGGACTTCAGTGGGCTGGCTCTTAGTATGGGAGTATATTGAATGATAGAGACTAGACAACTTTTATTTTTTGTATTGATGTTCTCCAGAGAAACGGCCAACAGCATGTGTCTATAGAGAGATTTATTTTAAGAAATTGGTTCTTGCACTTGTGAATTTGTCAGGTCAACAGTCTGATGGGATAGACTGAAAGCAGGAGACATAAGAGTTGATGTTCCAATTGCAAACCATCTGCTAGCAGAATTTCCTCAGAAGTTCGTCTTTTTCTATTAATGCCTTCAACTAATTGGATGTGGCCTGCTCATGTGGAGAGTAAGTTTTACTGAAACTGAATGGTAATCTCAGGAATTCCCAGACAGTCCAGTGGTTATGACTTGGCATTTTTCACTACCCTGGTCAGGGAACTAAGATTCTGCAAGCTGCGCAGTGCAGCTGAAGGGAAGAAAAAAAAGGAAATCTCATCCCCAAAAATACCTTCACAGAAATATCCAGAGTAATGTTTAGACAGATATCTAGACCATTTCTCAGTCAACGACGTAAAATTAACCATTGCAATTTCACAGAAGTGTGTGATTCCATCCAGTTTAATTTTTTTTTAAGTGTTGGCTTGAATTTTTAAAACCACGACAATTTTTTTTTTTCAATTTTATGTATTTTCCTCCACTGGTTTTCAGAATTCAAGCTGATATTTAAAACCACAAGATTCCCATAAAAATCCAGATTCTCTTATACAATTATGAGCTAAATGGGCCCGTACATACTTAGTGAAACTGCTAGGCCAAGTGTACCTTATGCAGAGGCTTCCCTAACCAGAATACCTGCGTAGGGAGAGGAGGGATTTTGGTTGGGGATTGCAACCCATTAATCATTTTTGAAGGGAGCTAATATTTTTGGTTACATAGTAAAGTTTTGGCCATCCTAGTGAAAAATCAAAACGTATATTTTGCTGTAGAAGCAGTGCATATGGACTAAGGAATAAGATTTGATTCAAAACCAGGCTTGACCATGTTTCAGTTCAACTAGAAAGTATCTGCTCAGCTCTCTTGTATATGAAAACTAACTATTTTAGGGTAGTTGTAAAGATTAAAATAGTGCTTAATTCCAAAATGAGTAGATGGAGGAAAGTCTAGCTACAGTTACAACCATCTGTCCAGCAAATTTGTGTGTGTTCAACTGTGTCCCAACCCAGGGATTAAACCCTCTTCTGAGTTGCCAGGTGCATTCTTTACCACTAGTGCCACCTATGAAGTCCAATAATACTTCAATCTTAGTGATGTCCCAAAATGCCTGGAGTCGTGGATATAAGTCTGATAATGTGTCACCATCAGTAAAATTGGCTTCCTTGATAGCTCAGTTGGTAAAGAATCAACCTGCAATGTAGGAGACCCAGATTTGATTCCTGGGTTGGGAAGATCCGCTGGAGAAGGAATAGGCTACCCACTCCTGTGTTTTGGGGCTTCCCTTGTGGCTTAGCTGGTAAAAGAATCCACCCACAATGTGTGAGGCCTGAGTTTGATTCCTGGGTTGGGAAGATCCCCTGGAGAAGGGAAGGGCTACCCACTCCAATATTCTGGCTTGGAGAATTACATGGACTGTATAGTCTGTGGGGTTGCAAAGAGTCAGACACGACCAAGCGATTTTCACTTTCATCAGTAAAATTATAGCTGCTTAGCATGGTGTTCAGTCATTTTTCTGGTTTCAGTCACCCTGGGTGATTCCTCCCTCTTCTCCCAAACAATACACTTAGGTTTCCAATACCCTGTAAACAGCTTCATAATTGCCTTGGCATGTACTGTAATCACTGATTCTTACCTCCTGCTTTCTTTGTGACTCAGATGATAAAGAATATGCTTGCAGTGCAGGAGATGCAGGTTCAATTGCTGAGTCAGGAAGATCACCTGGAGAAAGGGAATGGCAACCCACTCCAGTATTCTGGCCTGGAGAATCCCGTGGACAGAGGAGCCTAGTGGGTTACAGTCCCTAGGCTCACAAAGAATTGGACACAACTGAGGGACTTAACACTTTCATTTTCACTTTCCTATCTTCCATCATTGTGTGTGTGCTCAGTCATGTCCAACTGCAACCCCATGAACTGTAGCCCACCAGGCTCCTCTGTCCATGGAATTTTCCAGTCTAGAATACTGGAGTGGGTGCCATTTCCTACTCCAAGGGATCTTCCTGACATAAAGATTGAACCCACATCTCCTGCATTGGCAGATGTCATCTAGGAAACCCTATTTCCCATACCAACTTGTAAATTTTGGAGACCAGGGAAGCTTTTATTTATTCATTTGTCCTACATATATACTTTTATGTGATCAGTAAACATTTATTGAGTAGATTATTGAATTGAAGCCAACAGTACCAAATATACCTTAAAACACAGGCTTTCTAGTCTGTACACAGTGTTTTCTTCTGAAGAAAAATGAATTTTTCCCGGGTAACTATAGAGTTCTCCAATACAGTTGTTGCAGACTTGGTGAGTTTAAGCTTTTCTGCTAAAGTGTAACTCAACTATGTCACTGACCACACTGTTTAGTCCATCTGATGTTCTTTGTAGGTACCCTTACTTGATTTACATTCTGGCCATAGCTGTTAGTCCTGTTTGAGACCAACATTTTGAGAAGCATTGGCTTAAAGGATTAGGGCTGAATATTTGCCCTTTGTTAAATACATAGAATTGTGAGGCTGTCACGGCTAACGCCATGGCAGGCAGCCTAGATTAGGAGTAGGCCTGGTTTCCCAGGGTAACATAATAATCAGGCCTCCTGGAGCCAGCCAGTCAACATATGCCTAGCCAGAGAAAAGGGAACCTATCAGGGGAAAGCTGAAAGCCCCACGTTGGGCCGACAAAAATTACCTTGCAACTGTGTAACCAATCAGCTTGTGCCAACTACACACTGTGTAGCCAATCCAATTGCGCCAACTACCTGCTGCTTATTTTGACCTAATAAATACCCGAGAGAACTGGGGCTCGGGGCCTTTGGTCCTCACACACCTGGTGAGGGCGGGAGGCCCTGGCTCGAGTCAGTAATAAATTCCCCTATTGTGAGTTGCATTGTTTCGAGGAGTCTTCTTTCCCGACCGGGGACTCGGAGTACGGGCAGAACAGAATGAGCAAGAAACTTGCTCATTGCTTTCAGCCCCTGGAGTTTGAGGATTGTTACTGCAGCAAAGCTTAGCCTACCCTCTCTGAAATATTGGGTACCTCGTAAGATCTTGAAAAGGGTTACTGCTCTATATCTCTGAATCTTTAATTGTAAAATTCTTTGTCAACTCAATATTATAAGGACTCTTCCAACTGGAAATGAGTTGCATTTATAATTACAAAGGTGGGTACCATATGAAAGCATGACTTGGTAGTAAGGAGAAATCTCTTTTCAGCCCTTCCCATGTGTGGACAAGGGTCAGAATGGAGGTAAATAGTTTTCAGTTTTCAAAGTGCTTTTTAAAGCAGCAGTTTTGAGTAGCTATCTACGAGGCATTTTCACCATGTCTCTCATTTTGATGGATCCCATTTACCCAATGGGCACCTTTGTAAAATAGTCCCTTCTTCCAGGTGGACACAGCTTCATGCCAGAACACACTTGCTCCCTTGTCCAATCACCTTCATTGTATATTGTCCACTGAAAAACAGTACAACTCTATGTAGCATTTCTGTATAAAATCATATCAAATTTGGATTTTTCAGCTAAAATTCACCATTTGCCAGTTTTCCCAGATCTGACAAAAGACATATTGCAGTAATATTGAATAATTATTTAAGATTTTAATGGCTCTATATTGTGGATCAGCTGGTAAAGAATTTGCCTGCAACATAGGAGACCTGGGTTCCGATCCTTGGGTTGGGAAGATCCCCTTAAGAAGGGAAAGGCTACCCTCCCTAGTATTCTGGCCTGGAGATTCCATGGACTGTCCATGGGGTCGCAAAGAGTCGGACACAACTGAGTCACTTTCACATCAGTTAGAATAAACTTTATGTATTTTCTTTGTTGGATTCCAAAACTTGCTACAATGCCAGGTAAATATTAGGATTTCAACAGCTGTATTTAGACAGATTGGAGACAGGATGACTATCAATTTGGTTTAATAGCATTTCCCCAGTATATGAGGAGCCAGTCAAGGAAATTCATGATGCCTAGTAACAGGAGATGATCAATTAAATATCTATGTATTGATAAGTTTATCAGGCTTACATCTTACCCTTCATTGGTTCAAATTAATGCAATCAACAAAATTCTTTATGTTCTGACAGCTTTGCTCAATGCAGTTATATCTATAAATTATAATGTATGAAATCTCTTCATGCTCAGGCTCTCGTGCTAACTACCAAAATCAATCACTTTTCTCAGGCAGGGTGTGTATTAAACTGAGTCATATGAAACTATTTCACGTTTTGAGCTATAGATGGCAATTTTCGATGGTTCCATGATCATAATTTCCCTTCTTAGCTACTGGCCACTCATAAAAGTCCTTTCCTCCATATACTTAACCTATCTGAGAAACCATGGGTTTTCCCGCCACCAGAACTTAAGTGGGTTGTGTACACTTCCCTGGTGGCTCAGACAGTAAAAGCATGTGCCTGCAATGCGGGAGACCTGGGTTCAATCCCTGGGTCAGGAAGATACCCTGGAGAAGGAAATGGCAACCCACCCCAGTACTCTTGCCTGGAAAATTCCATGGATGGAGGAGCCTGGTGGGCTACAGTCCATGGGGTTGCAGAGTCGGACACGACTGAACGACTTCACTTTTTTTCTTTTCATACACTCCCTATGGGCTTCCCTGGTGACACAGAGGTAAAGAAACCACCTGCCAATGCAGTTAACTCCCTTTGATCCCTGGATCAGAAAGAGCCCCTGGAGGAGGAAATGGCAACCCCCTCCAGTATTCATACCTGGAAAATCCCAGGGACAGGAACCTGCAGGCTGCTGTCCATGGGGCTACAAAATAGTTGGATGTGACTCAGTGAGTAAACAGCAACATGCACTCTATATAGCAGAACTGAAACTGTTTAATCTGGGCATCATCATCATCAATTAAAGAACAAAATAATTTGAAATTCTTAAATGCTGCCTTTTTCCCTAATAGAGCTTTGGGGGACTTTGCTCTCAATTACAATACCAGCAATACATTTTGAGGCACAAAAATTGGATGAGTTTACAGAAAGACTCTGGCTCACAGTGCTTCCTGGTGTGGAAATTGATACAAATTATCCGGGGGGGGGGGGGGGGGGGGGGGGGGGGGGGGCGCGGGAATGTTAGAATTTTAGAGGGAAAATTCTAGATATCTCCCAGGTTATCATAGAATAAAGAGAACTTCCTGCTATAGACAATGTGTCGCTCTCAAAATTCCTATGTTGAAACCTGATCCCTAATGTGACAGTATAGGCAGGGCATTTGGAATGTGATTACATCATGATACTGGAGTTCCATTTAGGGAATTAGTGCCCTTAAAAAAGAGATCCTATATGAAAAATTAAATCCAAAATTTAGAGTCAGTCAACCAGAGGGGTTCCCAGGTAGACTAGTGGCAATGGATCCACCTGCCAGTGCCAGAGGCACAAGAGACATGGTTTCAACCTCTGGCTCTGAAAGATCCCCTAGAATAGGAAATGGGAACTCACTCCAGTATTCTTGCCTGGGAAATCCCAGGGACAGAGGAGCATGGTGGGCTAGTGTCCACAGGGCCGAGAAGAGTTGGGACACGACTGAGCAGTGGAGCATACTCACAGACCAGGAGGAGCTCTGACAACCTATGGCAGCTGAGCCCAACAGGAAGATGAGCCCCTTTCTTTCCTGGCAAGGACTCAATCATAACCCTCCAGAATTCCTTTCAGTTCAGTTCAGTCACTCAGTCATGTCCGACTCTTTGTGACCCCATGAACCGTAGCACGCCAGGCCTCCCTGTCCATCACCAACTCCCAGAGTCCACCCAAACCCATGTCCATTGTGTCGATGATGCCATCCAACCATCTCATCCTCTGCCATCGTCTTCTCCTCCTGCCCTCAATCTTTCCCAGCATCAGGGTCTTTTCAAATGAGTCAGCCCTTCGCATCAGGTGGCCAAAGTATTGGATTTTCAGCTTCAACATCAGTCCCTCCAATGAACACCCAAGACTGATCTCCTTTAAGATGGGCTGGTTGGATCTCCTTGCAGTCCAAGGAACTCTCAAGAGTCTTCTCCAACACCACAGTTTAAAAGCATGAATTCTTCGGCGCTCAGCTTTCTTCATATTCCAACTCTCACATCCATACATGACCACTGGAAAAACCATAGCCTTGACTAGACGGACCTTTGTTGGCAAAGTAATGTCTCTGCCTTTTAATGTGCTGTCTAGGTTGGTCATAACTTTCCTTCCAAGGAGTAAGCGTCTTTTAGTTTCATGGTTGCAATCCCCATCTGCAGTGATTTTGGAGCCCAGAAAAATAAAGTCAGCCAGCACTGTTTCCACTGTTTCCCTATCTAGTTGCCATGAAGTGATGGGACCAGATGCCATGATCTTAGTTTTCTGAATGTTGAGCTTTAAGCCAACTTTTTCACTCTCCTCTATCACTTTTATCAAAACGCTCTTTAGTTCTTCACTTTCTGCCATAAGGGTGGTATCATCTGCATATCTGAGGTAATTGATGTTTCTCCTGGCAATCTTGATTCCAGCTTGTGCTTCCTCCAGCCCAGCATTTCTCATGATGTACTCTGCATATAAGTTAAGTAAGCAGGGTGACAATATACAGCCTTGATGTACTCCTTTTCCTATTTGCGACCAGTGTCTTGTTCCATGTCCAATTCTAACTGTTGCTTCCTGACCTGCATACAGGTTTAAATCCTATTACATAGAGCAATTGAAGCACTATGGACTGTGGAGTTACATAATGTATGATCAAGCTGCTCAAGATGGTTATTTTCTTACTCTCTGTACTTCCCCTGCCTGACCTGTGCCTGCTTCACCTATAACCCTCCTCACAATAACTGACCTTCCCACATGCTTGCTTCCTGTGGCCCCAGCTGCTGATTGTTCTTATCAAAGGGGTGGTGAGGGGTGTGCTTCTCTGCTGATTTCCCTGGCAACTAATGACCCAAACTGTCACCTATAACTGGCAGCCTCCCATTTCCCCCAGGAGCAAACCCTGCCACCATGCCCTGCCTGCTGTTCACTGCACACGCTGGGGTGTAGCTCTCTGACCTTGCTTCAGGCACGTAAGCTCCTCCATCCATTAAACCATTGATGTCTTCATCCCGGATTCTTCCATCTTAAGGCTGAGCAAGTGCAGGCCTTGTAAGTCTGCAGTGTGTGGCCCAACAGAATATATGGAGTAAAAGAATCAGCAGCTTCAGGTGAGGTGAATTACAAAAGTTTTTCCTCAGAATTCACTCAGTAAGTAAGTAAGTAAGTGTTAGTCGCTCAGTCGTGCCCGACTCTTTGCGACCCCATGGACTACAGCCCACCAGGCTCATCTGTCTATGAGATTTTCTAGGCAAGGATACTGGAGTGGGTTGCCATTTTCTTCTCCAGGGGATCTTCCAAACCCAGGGATTGAACCCAGGTCTCCTGCACTGCAGGTAGATTCTTTACCAACTGAGCTACAAGGGAAGCCCTCAGAATTCACTCACATAGCATGTAAAGACAAGAAAGAACTGACAATGATGAAAAGTGTCCCTAGTGACTAGCGTAGTCGTTGGTAAACAGTAAGTACTCAATATTTGTGGAAGTGAATTATATTGAAGAATATTCCAAATATAGAAATGAGTGTCAATTTAATTTAAGATTTCAGGAAGTGTGAAGAGGACTTTGGCTTAACTGAGTACCCTAAAATGAGGCCAGATAAATATGTGTGGCAAAGAGGAAAGGCCTTGGTGGGGTGGGGATGGGAACTAGGAGCAAGGCTGAAGTGGCAACTTGAGGTCTAGGACTGATGGTGGGTGTCAGCTCTTTACAAATCTGAGCTTGTGGGTTACAAGAGTAATATTAATTTGTCACTACCTGCCTGATGGCCTAGTAAGAAGAGAAATTGGAAAGAATAACCAGGAAGAAGTAATCTGAGGGTTTAGTTAGGGTTAGAACACGAAAAGTGGAGGGGTATTCAATATAAGATAGCTTCATAATGAAATACAGGAAAATAATGCTTCCCATTGTTTCCAGTTGTTTTGAACTTGTCATATCTACCTGCTTTATTAAATTCTTTAGCAATTCTGTTATACCATGTACCTGTACAAAATGCAAAAACTGAGTCTTTACATTGTGAATTGAGAAGGAAATCAGAATACAAAGTTCTCCAAGAGGCCAGTCAATGTGAAAAGTATTTTGGTTCTTCTATCTCTACAGTTAATTAATTCTGGTCTTAAAATCTTAAGGTCTCAACATTGTAAGACCTGTGGTAAAGTCTTTTGATGTCTTGAATACTTAGCACTTTCTCTGGCATTATAAAATAACTTTATAGTACAGTTAATCAAGTGACAGTAAGAGGCAGTACTCTACAGAGAGCTCATTTTAATATTTAATAAGATGAATGTTGAACTCTAAAGTTTAAGGCAGTTCTATTTGCATATGTACATAGGATGTCAGTACTCCATCAAAGTGAAATTCTAGTACCCTTCCCAAGGCATTGCTTGACAGACATTCATTCATTCGTTCCATTCAGTGTCTATTTAAGTCCTGTGTTTTAAGGTATAGTTAGTGATCTTTAAGAAAAATACTAAGAGGAGCAAGATGATATTTCCCATCTTTCAGGAAAGATAGATACTTATGCACATGAATACAAATTAGGATAGAATAAGTACTGGAAATAAGGCTCAAAAAGGACTGTGAAAGCATGGGGGAGCTGGGAACCTAGGGTATCTGAGACAATTTTGTGGAGTTTGGTTGAGCCTTACAGTATGGGCAGAATTTGAGGTCATAGAGATATGGAAAATAGGATGGGTCATACAGGTATAGAGCATATATTTACATGTATTGATATAGATAAACACACATACATATATTTATATAGAGGTTTACATGTATTACACAGATATGTTTATTTATAGGAAATTCCTTAAGCATTCCTCTTTAATGCTCAAGGTAAACTTTTTGTTTATTTTACAGGTAGTTTAAAGCAATGCAGAAAGATATTACTTAGGTATAAACATTAAATCTCAAAATTTGGAATACTAAGCCACTAAGCTCTGGTTGTTATGACAATGTATTTTGTATAGTTTGTAAGCAGTGATGATAGACTCCAAAAATATCACATTGTTAGAAGGAGTCTTGAGACAAAACTGTGGACTTCTGTGCCCTGGAATCAAACTGATCTTCAATTTGCAAATGTGAAAAACTTCCAAATACCAAATAGAAAAACATGTTAAGAGAATTTTAAAAGGCTAAAATTCAGCTTCTAAAATGTAGCCTATGAGAAATAAAACTGATCATTAATAAGGAATTGAAGCAAGAGTTGCAAATTTAGAAATAATTTTTGGCCACATTTGTTTTTATTTTGTGTCTATACTCATAGAAATATATATCTTTGAATTGCTCTCAAGGATAATTTAAGCAGATACTTCAGTATTTTAACTTTTTAATCTGTGTGTGTGTGTGTGTGTGTATTCACACATATATGTCTTATACTTATTTCAAAAGAATGAATAAGAAAATTGATGGGTCTCTGAGTACATTAAGAATTTCCTAGGGAAGGGAGACTATGGTCTGAAACAATG
The DNA here is from genome assembly GCF_019320065.1 of Cervus canadensis. Taxonomy (NCBI): domain Eukaryota; kingdom Metazoa; phylum Chordata; class Mammalia; order Artiodactyla; family Cervidae; genus Cervus; species Cervus canadensis. The sequence continues at coordinate 23,694,368 of NC_057389.1, read as the reverse complement.
AAATATTGTAATCACACCTAGGATGTGGTAGAGACAAACTAGTTGGTCATTTCAGACTGTGTTTCATGAGAGGTATATACCAAGAGGTACATAGCAGGGTCTTTTTCTTTAGAAAAGCCCCTGATGCTGGGAAAGATTGAAGGCAGGAGGAGAACAGGACAGCAGAGGAAGAGCTGGTTGGAAGGCATCACTGGCTTAATGGACAGAAGTCTCTGCAAGCTCTGGCCGATGATGAGGAACAGGGAAGTCTGTCATGCTTCAGTCCATGGGGTTGAGAAGAGTCAGACATGACTGAACTATTGAACAACAACAACAGATATACCCATATGATGACTGAATGGGTCCAGAAACTAGACATCACATTTAATCATTCAATTGTGCCATTTTATTTGTGTTCAGTTCAGTTTGTGTAGCGGTTAAAAAAAAAAAAATCACATAAGACTGACTTACAAATGAGAATGACAGTTTATTGGTGCAGACATAGTATTCTGCACATACCTTCTTAGGAAGACTTACTGGAGAGATTAAGTTATTATAAAAGTGTGCTTTGCTTGTTACAGAAAATAAAATTTTAAAACAAAATAATTTTGGTATCAGATTATAAAGTACAGTGAAGTGAAAGTGTTAGTCACTCAGTCGAGTCCACCCACCATGGCCTGTAGCCCACCAGGCTCCTCTGTCCATGGAATTCTCCATGCAAGAATACTGGAGTGTCTAGCCATTCCCTTCTCCAGGGGATCTTCCCAACCCAGGGATCAAACCCAGGTCTCCTGCATTGCAAGCAGATTCTTTACTGTCTAAGCTACCAGGGAAGCCCATAAATTTCAATACATCTAGTTTTAATATTCAAGATCAACTAATGCTAACTGAGAAATAACTACCGCATTTTGGGTTCTTCACACATCTGTTGTATGCTCTACCATAGTACAAGAAGGAATTAATATTTCTTTTCTTTTTATAATATATTATGCAGTAAACTGAGCTGTTAATGTTATTAACTGAGATGAAAATATTTTTATGTCAGTATATTTTGTTACCTTTTTATGCTCTTACTGATTTTCCTTCACTCAATCTTAAAATTGGCCCTTGTTCCTGATTATGACTGTGTGCTTAGCGTTTCCAGAGAGCCTTTGCCTCTTCAGGATGTCCTGTTAGCAGTAGATTGAGCAAAGGATTTACTAAAATGCATCTAATAAAGCTATGAATGTTGATGGCACAAGGTTCTATGTCTCAAAGAAAGAATGCATATTAATGAAACTAAAAATATAGCTCATTCTAATCTTTTGTGTATAAGGTGTTTTTCCAGTGGTCATGTGTGGATGTGAGAGTTGGACTATGAAGAAAGCTGAGTGCCAAAGAATTGATGCTTTTGAACTGAGGTGTTGGAGAAGACTCTTGAGAGTCTCTTGGACTACAAGGAGATCCAACCAGCCCATCCTAAAGGAGATAAATCCTGAGTGTTCATTTTAAGAACTGATGTTGAAGCTGAAACTCCAATACTTTGGCCACCTGATGCAAAGAGCTGACTCATTTGAAAAGACCCTGATGCTGGGAAAGATTGAAGGCAGGAGGAGAAAGGGATGACAGAGAATGAGATGGTTAGATGGCATCACCAACTCAATGGACATGAGTTTGGGTAAATTCCTGGAGTTGGTGATGGACAGGGAGGCCTGGCATGCAGTGGTCCATGGAGTCGCAAAGAGTTGGATACGACTGAGTGATTGAACTGAACTGAACTGGTGTTTATTTTATAATTGAGAGTATGGGGAGGACTGATGACATGTTATAAACAGGAAAGTTTAGGAATATATAGGCGAGAATTTAGTAGTATTGTTAAACAACTGAACTTAATCTTCAAAATGACATTATGGCATATATAGTCATTCATTCATTCATTTAACATATATTTGTTGCATACCTACTAGGTTCATTGTATTGATCTAAGAGCTCACATCAGTGAACAAAACAGAGTAAAATCCCTGCTTTTGTTAAGATTACATATCAAAGGGCAAAGAGAGATAACAAATATTTACCGTAATAAGCAAATTACATAATGTCTTAGAAGTTGAAGGGCCAGGGGGGAAAATAATAGAACTGGGGCAGAGTGATTGTGGGTAGGGTATGGAGAGGTAAGTTGTAAGTTTTAAAAAAGTGATCAATGTAGGCTTTATTGACAAGTTAACATTTAAGCAAAAACTTGAGATATTTGGAATAATAGTGTTCTTAAGGAAGGAGTTTGTTTTTTGGGTTTAAGGAACAGCCAAGATGTCAGAGTAGCCAGAGCAAAGCAGTGAGAGAGTCTACTTAGAGGTCACAGGGGACGAGGGCAGGTAGAACCTTGTCAGCCTTTGTAAGAACCATGTCTTATACTCTGAATGAGAAGGGGAGTCCCTGGATCGGTTTAGATGTGAGAAGTCAGCAGACAGTAGGGAGCAAGATTAGAAGCAAGAGGCAAAGGAGAAGCATATGGCAGTGTTCGGATGAAGAATAATGATAGAGACTTGGAGAGATATATTTTGAAGGTAGCGCTAACAGGATTTCTTGAAAAGGATTTCCTAGCAAATTACCTGTTAAAGGATGAGAGATAGAAGAAAGATACTTTTTAACATATCAAGAAACTGTGGCTCAGAGAGTACACAAGTGTGTCCAAGGATTTGTACCTATTAAATGATATATGGACATTTACATTCATGTCTCCCCTTGCCACAGCAGCTCTTAGTCACGTAGGGTAGGGAAGGAAGGAAGTGGAGGGATGCTGTACAATGACTCACTCCCTCCCCTCCAAAATAAGTATTTTTTGTAGATAATTTCTCTTTTTATGTCTCTACACCCTCTGAATCTCACTTATTTCTCTGTTTTTGTCAGATAGTATTTGCTTGTCTCTTCTTCAGTTTTCAATATATCACTTAGCATTTGAATCTTATCAAGGCTAAGATAAATACTCTTATTTTGAGCCAAACCTATCCTGATAACATAATTATGAGAAAAAAAATAAGCTATTGAAAAGGCTCTGTCAAAAGTCTTAGAAGGAAAATACTTCTTATTTACTTTCAATTTTTGATATGGAAATTAGCATGTGCTTTTCATCCATAAGCATATTGTTTATATGTCAATTAAATTCACAATACCTACAAATACTTTAACTATACACTATTAAGAGCTGGAAAATTATAACTAGGCATGCTTCGGATATTCATTTCTAGATGTCCAACTAAGTTACAGGTGAAAAAACAGCATGTGAAATGCCATAATAATGTGCATAACTGATATAAGAAATACAGTCACTATTTATTTACCTCAATTTTTTGAGTACATGGATTTTATGGGAGGAAAAAATATTACTTTTATTATTTTCATTGGCAAGTCTAATCTCAAGGCAGAATATTAGAGGTTTAAAGACAGACCCCTGTGGCTCTGTATTGATGAGCCAAATTCAAAATGAAAAGACTAAAGTGAAGGACAAGTTCATGTTGTTTCATGCTGTGTTCTGCTAGGCTTTCTGTTTACAAAAAGAGGAATCTTTGGCACAGGGTACACCAAAGTTTCATGTTCATAAAACCCTGATTCCTTAAGAGAACCTCATATCTCCCTTGAAACCTGAATTAGAATTTACATTAGAAAGATATTTTCTACAGCTGGTGTTTAGATCTCTGTTTAGTTTCACTTAATGATGTAATAATTACCTTAGCTTGAGAGTTTTAGCCTTTAAAGGGAAAAAAAAAATCGAACTTTCTCTTGGTCCTTTAGATACCAATTCCAATTTAGAGTCAGTTTGAATGACAACTGCTGGAGGTCATCACTGGAGAAAAGTACAGTAAAAGTGACAGTGGAAGCCAAGCCTGGGGAGGTAGTTGTCCCCTGAAGGCACATCCTAGGTCAAGACCATGCAGTTAAGTTACTCTAAGTTACAATACTAAGACTGTGTCAGACTCTAAGGAGTCAGCGGCTGAAATTTTCAGAGGCTGAAAATTTTTCAGCCTCTTCTAGAGACTGGCTTTTTCAGAGTTTATCCAAGGAAGTTCCCTTCCTTCACTAGAAGCTTACTACTTCTTTGAGGCTCCCTCACATTGAAACATATCAGACACTTGTTAGAAATATTTGAATTGATACGTAGACACCTTTGGATAACAAGTCCTTGAAAATCATTGTAATGCTTTTGGATGAATACAATACAAAACCCTTAGTCTGACATGCTTAACCCTCAAATATATATATATGCAGGCTACCTTTTCAGGCTCGTATTTTCTGTTTTCTTATAACTATGCTTTTCTTTTGCCAGATTAGTCTGATCTTTAACCCTTTTATTATTCAGACGAGGCTTGACCATCATAAAGGTAGGGAAGTAAAATTTCTCTGGATTTGTCAGTGCTCCTGCTGCCTTTTACATTCTAAGGGAAGGGAAAACAGAAAGTTAGAGAATGTCTGTTTTCACTCCTCTTAGCATATGAAAAGCATTTTCTCATACCACAAAAATTAGCTTTGTAGTCACTTACCTAGTTATGAAACTCTTATCTTTCAAGACCAATAGGTTAAAGCCTGGACTATGTCCCTAGCCTAAGTCCCAAGGTACCTGGAAGACTAGAGGGCTCTCTCAGGGATTTACATGTCAAAAAGGGATAAAGATCCAGAAGTTGAAGACCTCTCTAGATAGGTGGGTTTTAAAAGCTGAAATCTGGCTCAGCTATTTGACTTCCAACATTCCAGTCTAAGGTAAGGACTAAGGCAAATGGGGCCCAGTGTATTTATTATATACTGTGAGGAATTTACTGAGAAATTCATCTCTGACCCAGAACACCTATTGTGTGCATTCCAGATAAAATGAATAAAAGGGGACATTGAAAATGTAACAGTAATGAAACAAAATAATCCCCAAATCAAATAGCTTAACAAAACAAAACAAAAAATTTTCTTCCTCATGATGATTGATTATTCATTAGGTTGGGTGGGAGAGGTCTGCTTGTTCAGTGACCCCCAAATGACAAAGATTATGTCCTCTCACGGCACCATCACCACAGTAAAGTTCTAGGACTTGCTGTGGCAGGGAGCGAGAATGCAGGAGAGGCGGTGTGGAAGACACAGTGCCAGGCTTCTACCAAAAGAGTTGTATCACTTTTGATCAGACGTCATTGGCTAGAACAAGTTACATGGCCCCGCCTAACTACAAGGAGGCTGGGAAATCTTGGGGAGGATGTGAAAATTAATATGTTGTAAGTATCTAGACTGTATCTTGGCTCCATACTGAATGTTACACGGGCTCTTGACAAATAGGAAAATAGAGTATTAATCTAAGCAAAGGCGAACCCAAGACCTTTAATTTTTCCCTTGATGAAACTCTCCACCCTCTCAACCCCTTAACATATGACAAACTTTCATTTCCTGTCAAGTCCCGATCACACATTTGGAATACTGACACTTGTTAAAGTTCTTGCTGAAGGACTACCTTTGAATCCTAATCTGAGTTGGCACTAGTGGTAAAGAATTTGCCGGCTAATGCAGGAGACACAAGAGACGCAGATTCCATCTCTGAGTGGGGAAGATCTCCTGGAAGAGGGCATGACAACCCATCCCAGTATTCTTGCCTGGAGAATCCCATGGTCAGGGGAGCCTGTCGACTTACAGGCCATAAGGTCACAAAGAGTTGGACATGACTGAAGCATAGCACACATGCTGGCAAAGTGTGGGATCATGAATTTCAAGAATGGCTTAATTTTTGTTCCGACCATATTTCTCTATCACATTGCTGCTCAATTTCTTTTTGTCAACTGATCAATACATAGCTTTGTTTTATGTGTGTTTTTGTTTAAAAATAACCTTATTAAATACATATCATTGGTTCATTAGCATTGAACGCAAGAGCAACAACACTATAATTCATGGTAAACAAGTGGAGAAGGAAATGGAAACCCACTCCAGTATTCCTGCCTGGAAAATCCCATGGATGCAGGAGCCTGGTAGGTTACAGTCCTTGGGGTCGCAGAGTCGGACACAACTGAGTGACTTCACTTCACTTCAAACAAATTTTATCTAAAACATATATTTTCCTGTGAGGTACAGCACAGGTTTCCTAGTTCAGGAACACTAGACAGTACTTCAGCATATCTTGAGGGCTATATTAGGCAAAATCATCAACACAAAACACAAAAATGCCAAAAACATGGCACTTAATAGCTCCCCCACCAAAAGGACACTTTTTTTTTTTTTACAGTGTGATATTTGAAACCAGGCGGTGTCATCTTGTAACTCAGCTGGGAATATGTACATCCTGCAATTCAAAAGTTTTGACACTTTGTGCATGTCTATAAATAATGTGAAAATGCCATGAGTATTGATTTTGAGGTTACAAATACACTAAATTTTGAGTATAGAATCCACAAATAATGAGAATTGACTCTGTTTGCAAAGACACTGAAAATGAAATAGACACCACCATTGCTGGGTATAGGTAACCACGCTTTGCCCTTTCTCTGGAGTTAAAAGCAGAAACTGAACAACTTTGGTGAGACATTTTGTGAAATGATTCAAAACAGAGAAGTTTTAGGCTAGATGATTTCTAAAGTCCCTACAAACGCTGAGATTTTAAGACTTTGTTTTGTGCAGATTATATACCAGAATATCAAGCCTAAAAGATGCCTTTGACCTCAGATTTTTTAAATAAAATATTCTTAATAATTAGCTGAGTTTTTAAGTTGTCATATAATTATAAGTTTTCTTCAGAAAATAAATGCCTTCTACTGGCAATAGTTTAGTTGTTGTCTTGATCTTCAAAGAGAATGTTTTAGAATAATGGGGAGGCTTACACACACACATACACACAACTCTATAGGTTGTACAGTAAAGTACTTAAGATTACATTTAAATTCACATAATCAAATGAATATATTCTAATAATTTCCCTGGAAGAGCTGAACTAAGTGTCTTTTATAGCCTGCTGTGGTCTAAAAACTTTCTTTGTCCTTAAAACTCTTTTCTTTGGATTATTTCAGGAGAGTTTATAAATCCAAAGGAAAGTGAGTCTCTCTACTTTTTTTCTTAAACTTTCCTTTGGCCTCAAAATAATGACATTCAGTTTTCTTTTTATCAGATTCATATAACACTTAGTTCTTCATGAATTCCCTACTCTAAAACTTACATCTGCTACTCACATTAAAGGCTTGTCTCACACACCAGCTATTAAAAAACGTAGTTATGAGTGTGCACGTGTACAATGTGTTCAGTGAGGGCAAGCCTTATGTCTTTGTGTCTACCACTTCTTTCTCACCTCCTTACAGACTGCTTGCACACATGCTAAGTTGCTTCAGTCTTGTCTGCTCTCTGCGACCCTGTGGACCATAGACCACCAGGTTCCTCTGTCCATGGGATTCTTCAGGCAAGAATACTGGAGTGGGGTGCCAGAGGATCTTCCCTACCCAGGGATCAAATCCACATCTCTTACATCTCCTGCATTGGCAGGCTGGTTCTTTTCCACTAGCACTACCTGGGGAGCCCATATACGGCTTACTACTGATCAAAAAATATCTCTGGAACAAAACAGTGAGAAAACACAAGAATTCAATGTGTAAATGAAATGGAAAACAATTATAGATGGAAAACTGTCACATGATGCCATTTTTCATCAAACAGAAGAAAATCTTCCGTTGGCAGTGATATTTAGGACACTTTACTATCCTGAATATCATTGTTTAGGAAAAGATCTGAGTGTGGGTCTCAGCCAGACTTTTGCTAGTGTGGCAAATCATATTATCTGAAGATCTACACACAAATACATAATCCATGCCATAATTTTACTCTATGACATTGACCCTCCTCCTCCAAATATTGCCATCTATGTTCCTTTCCCCTTGAACCTGAGCAGGAAATTTTAACTGACTTCATCAATAAATCTGGTGGAAGTCAAGGTTGTAAAAGGTGATACATTCTGTCTGACTCTCACTTTCTTGGGACATACACCTTGGGAGTTCTGGGACAATATATAAGAAGCCTTTCACCTTAAATCACCATGCAGGAGAGATCATGTGGACAGACTACAGAGAGATGGCAAAAGATGCCCAAGGCCCCAGTTGGTTTGGTGACCAACTTTTTGACTCTTTCCAGGTCAAATGCATGATGTAAGTAAATAAAGCTGAAACAGAACTGAACAACTGAGCTTCTCGAAATCATGACCCATGAAAATCATGAGATGAATGATTATTGATATTTTAAACCACTAAATCTGGGGGTAATTTTGTACACACACATCATTGTGATCAAAACAGCTTGGAAGGGCAAAAGGAACAACTTCCAAAGCTCTAAGAGTGGGGGCGCAATGTGAGATCCTGTAGATTTTACTGATCAAAAGTCCTAATGCCACACCATTGTTGATTCTCTAAAAATCCAGAGTTTTGCACCCAGTTTTAAAGTGTTGTCTCTTAGGAACTAACTTAAAATTTCAGTACTTTATGTAAGTTATCCGTATTTTAGTTTCGTGTGTGTGTGTGTTTGTAAACCTGGGATAGATTTCAAATATATATCTAAGGGCATAAACTTAAGGGTACAGAAGTGCATGAAAGCCACAAAACTTATAATGAAAAGTTCTATGTCTTGATTGAAATTAGAGTTGTCTCTTTAATTTCTCAAGCATTCCAAAGAAGTCCATTTTTGCTTCTTTGCAGTAGGATGGACTTTGATGGAAAAATTGGCTTCTTATTTAAAAAATAGTTCAAATTAATAGTTCTTTCTATTTTGCATCAAATGGATACATTTTTTGTTCTACTCAAGTCTTCTCAGCCCACATTCTCCATCAACATTCTTTTTTATTTTTTTTAAAGCTGTTTCTGATGGGTTATTATCTGAGAGTGGGTTGGTAGAGATTCAAATTAGTACAGTTTCTTACCTCCGAAAATAATTTCTTTTCATACTACTTTTGCTGCTTTTGAATTTGTTATTTCAAGATGTGCCTCTTAAATCCATTTTCACAAAGTAAATATATTTTTTTACTAATAATTACCTCCAGCTAATTCTGTCACTAATTTATTTCTGATGGCTAAAGGAAAAACAAACAGACATGAAGACCATGGGACAAAAAGATAGAGACTTGAATGCAACAATACTTGCCATCAAGCAGGGAATTCCATTCAGCACTGAATCTAGATTCCAAGTTTCAGAGGAAGAGATATGGCTAGGTCTTTTAAAGCCAAACTATCTCAGTCTCATTTTAGGAAACAATGTTTCCAAAAGTTGCAGACTAGATAACCAATAAATGGATTTGTCAATGGTTTGATGGGAAGGTGGCTTCTATATCAATACTTCCAGGCATGGTACCCACCTAAGGAGGACGGTGTCCAACTGCCTCTACTCCATGTATGATCATTTCAGGATTTTGACTGTAGGTAGAGCTGCACCACTGTCAGCAAATGAAGTGCTAGCTAATAGTTGAACAGCTGTGGTAGATGTTGGTTCAGTTTCAGTTCAGTCACTCAGTCGTGTCTGAATCTTTGTGACCCCATGAACCGCAGCACGCCAGGCCTCCCTGTCCATCACCAACTCCCAGAGTCCACCCAAACCCATGTCCACTGTGTCAGTGATGCCATCCAACCATCTCATCCTCTGTCATCCTCTTCTCCTCCTGCCCTCAATCTTTCCCAGCATTGGGGTCTTTTCAAATGAGTCAGCTCTCCACATCAGATGGCCAAAGTATTGGAGCTTCAGCTTCAACATCAGTCCCTCCAATGAACACCCAAGACTGATCTCCTTTAGGATGGACTGGTTGGATCTCCTTGCAGTCCAAGGAACTCTCAAGAGTCTTCTCCAACACCATAGTCCAAAAGCATCAATTCTTCGGCGCTCAGCTTTCTTCATATTCCAACTCTCACATCCATACATCACTACTGGAAAAACCATAGCCTTGACTAGACAGACCTTTGTTGGCAAAGTAATGTCTCTGCTTTTTAATGTGGTGTCTAGGTTGGTCATAACTTTTCTTCCAAGGAGTAAGCGTATTTTAATTTCATGGCTGCAATCACAATCTGCAGTGATTTTGGAGCCCAGAAAAATAAAGTCAGCCACTGTTACCACTGTTTCCCCATCTAGTTGCCATGAAGTGATGGGACTGGATGCCATGATCTTAGTTTTCTGAATGTTGAGCTTTAAGCCAACTTTTTCACTCTCCTTTCTCACTTTCATCAAGAGGCCCTTTAGTTCTTCACTTTCTGCCATAAGGGTGGTATCATCTGCATATCTGAGGTTATTGATATTTCTCCCAGCAATCTTGATTCCAGCTTGTGCTTTCTCCAGCCCTGCGTTTCTCATGATGTACTCTGCATGTAAGTTAAATAAGCAGGGTGACAATATACAGCCTTGACGTACTCCTTTTCCTATTTGGAACCAGTCTGTTGGTCCATGTCCAGTTCTAACTGTTGCTTCCTGACCTGCATCCAGGTTTCTCAAGAGGCAGGTCAGGTGGTCTGGTATTCCCATCTCTTTCAGAATCTTCCACAGTCCTTTATTGTGATCCACACCATCAAAGCCTTTGGCATAGTCAATAAAGCAGAAATAGATGTTTTTCTGGAACTCTCTTGCTTTTTTGATGATCCAGTGGATGTTGGCAATTTGATCTCTGCCTTTTCTAAAACCATCTTGAACATCTGGAAGTTCATGATTCACGTATTGCTGAAGCCTGGCTTGGAGAATTTTGAATATTACTTTACTAGCATGTGACATGAGTGCAATTGTGCGGCAGTTTGAGCATTCTTTGGCATTACCTTTCTCAGGTGATCTGGTGTAAAAGAGCAATATGTGGTCCAATATACTTTTCTGTTAGTGTTCACATGAGAGCCATCTTTGGACCTAATTTCAGCAACTATTGGTAAAACCTTTTGTCATTACCACATATCTCCCTCTGATGGCTGATCTCTCTGTCCTACAGAGTTAAATCCTGTTGGTGAGCCAATAATGAAATATGTAAGTTATCATGTAGGTTCAGTTCAGTTCAGTCGCTCAGTCATGTCCAACTCTTTGCAACCCCATGAACCACAGCACGCCAGGTCTCACTGTCCATCAGCAACTCCCGGAGTTTACCCAACTCATGTCCATTGAATCAGTAATGCCATTCAGCCATCTCATCCTCTGTCATTCCCTTCTCCTCCCACCCTCAATATTTTCCCAGCATCAGGGTCTTTTCAAATGAGTCAGCTCTTCGCATCATGTAGGTAAAAAGTTGGAAATAGCTAAATGTGGACCTGATAATTTGGCAGTTAGATAGAGCTTCATCAAAGGAAAATCTAATTTAAAAAAAAATCAAGTAAGTGCCTTTATGAAGAGGACAGAGGAAACATTTCTTCATTTAACTCCTTATCCTTTACCTAGAAACTGCTTCAGCTCCTCTTCATGTTAGACTGGCTGACTTCCAGGCTTACTCTGATCAGTCATTTCTTTTTTCAGGGAAAATAAATGTAGTTCTTAGTTTCTGAACTTCCAAAGCTTAGTTTCTGGATGTATAAGAATAATTTAAGGAATCCTTCAAAGGAATGTTGTCATCCTAAGTGTAATTTTCCTGTTACCTGCTGGATGCCACTCACAGTTTTCACTTATACAATGCCATATTAAGAGCACTTTCCTTGTGCTGGAATGAATTCTCAAAACTTTTCTACACCTTTCAAGGAAAAGAACATATTAATTAATGTTCAATGGTAATATTAATTAGGTTTCTCTTTAGGGAATTACAAGAAAAGCTTAGACGTTTTTATAGGTATAGAAAGGCCTGTAAGAATAAATACAGAAGAAAATTTAAAAAGTAGATCAATCAGAAGCTGGGAGAAAATAAGTGTCATCAAAAAGAAAATTTAGAAAATGTATCAAAAAAGATCAAGAGGGAGATTGTATAATTAGGACCAGCAATATTCCCTTCCATATCATCACTTTCCTTCCACGTAGATCTGAAAGGATTCTGTTTGCCGATTAGGATTAAAAGCAGAGTTAAATTTGGAGACTCGAGAAACAGTTTAGGTTGCTAAGGAAAGGAAATGAATAATCAGTGGTATACAGAATTACATGGCAGGTTTCCGAATATTAGAATTTACTATTCAAAAATAAAAAATATTTGGAAAAAGCAGAGTATAGTGTGTATAAATTAAAGCTAAGTATCTTCTTTATGAGAACCTCCTGATTCTATTCTTTGCCTTTTTAAACTTGGGATGTGTATTATTATGTATCGATTCATTAATTTATAAGGACTTTTGTCTATTAAGGAATTAACCTTTTGTCTTTCATACCATTTATGTAAAGCAGTCTAAAGTGTTTATCTTAGAATCCTAATGAGGAAATAAATGTGAAACACTAGATTCTATTATAAAAGAGAAAGAACTTACTGTTAACAAAAGACGCTTACGGTTCCCAGTTTCTACCATCTTCTGTTTTCCTGTTAGGAATAAACTTTAAACAAAGTTTTCCCCAGCAACTCTGTTATCTTTGGAATTAAAACAATTAATTAAATGGGTTTAAATTTAATTAAATGGATTTAAAACCTTGTTCTTAATTGGAAATCAATTGGTTTTGGATAGATCAGAAACTAAATGGTAGCAGGACATAATCAAAGGAAATTTAAATGGTAAAACTTGTTTGTTCCCTTTCAGTCTGATAAAGAACAGCATTAGGTGAAGGTATGCCCGGAAAATATTGCACAGTTATAAAGCACAACAATGAAGCCTTAAATTAAGCTACAACTAAAACCATGTATTTTCAGAGGCACACTTCATAGCTTCTCTCCCAATCTGTATCACTTCATTAAATCAGCACAAAGAACTTTAAAATACCATGGCAAGTAATTTAATAAGAATTACTCAATGTACCTAATCCAATTTTTCTGCAGCTAGATAATAAAAAGGTGAATGTGAAAGCATTTAAGATTTTACTCAGTCTCATGATTTTAAGTACCATCTATAAACTGAGGTATCCCAAATCTCCATTTCAACCTTGACATCTCCACTGAAATGCAGCCACACATACAACTGAATTGTTGCAAATTGTTGCAAATGCATACAACTAAGCCTGTATGTTATCTCTACAGATAAAACCATATATTTGATCAGATCAGTAACTAGGCATCTTTAACTCTGTCTCTCTCTTTTTTTTTTTTTTTTTTCACATCCCACCTCCAGTCAATTAACAAGTCTTGTTTTTGCTTCCTCCTGAATCTATACTGAAGTTGATTGTTTCTCAGCATGGTCTCACTGCTGAAGAACTTGTCTATATCATTATCCTCACCTTTTTGTTTTCCTCCTTCCACTCTTGCTTCTCTGCAGTCTGTTCCCCTGCAGCAACCACAAGTGATTGTCTTCAAGCTTAAATCAGATCATATCACTTTCCAGAAATAAACTCTTCAGTGGCTTCCCTATATCAATCGTCTTAAACTCAAACCCAAACTCCATACCATTGACTCACCTTCCCAGTGTCATTTCCTGTCACTACTACAGCCCACATAGTGGTCTTTCTCCTGCTTTGCGGTGTTTGCATTTTATGTTCTCTCTGCCTAGCACACTCCCATGTTATCATGTGCCTAGTTTCAGCTTAAATGTCACCATCTCACTCCTAGTCACTCTTTAGGCTTTATTACCTATATTTGTCGTTATCTCAAATTATATTACTAATTTACAGGTTCATTGTCTGTTTCTCCCTAAGAGAAAGAATGCAGAAAGGGCCCATAATGACCATGTGGTTCAACTTCCTTTTATAGTGTAAGGAGAAGCTGAGGTTCACAGAAGTTATATGTTTTGCTGATATATTTAGGGAGGAAGTCAGAAAGAAAAAGGAATTCTCCTAAGACAGCAATAGGAGAGAATTCTTCCTGCTCTATGCTCCTAAGTAACACTCATCAATGTTTATTTACTCCAATTACCCCTCCTTTTCCAAGATATCCAGTAGGAGAGAGAGAGCTCCACTATTTCAACACAAACCTTCTGTTTTTAACCTACCACAGCTCTAACAAAACTATATTATTCTTATGCACTTGATAGAGTATTTACATATATACATGTATAGATGATAAATAGATAAGAGTTTTTATATACCCATCCACATCTAGAACCCTTACAAAAACTGAGATGCTTTATCTAATAACTTTTGTTTATTTGGTGGCACCAGACAACTATTTTTCTTTTTTAAATTTTCAGAATTTCCTTCTACTCCAGCTCCACCCTGTGGAGCAGAAAATGGTGGGAAGCTCTCAATTAGAACGTGCTATAGCTTTAATTACTTAGTAAGCCTATTTAGTAACCTAAATTCAAGGAGGTTGTGATATATGGTGTCTCCTTAACGCTGTTATTCAAAAGCACTTTAAGTATGAACTTCTGCTTTTGAAAATTGAAAATGTATGAAGTACTTATTTGTTTTACGAGATACAGGAGACAGAATCAAGCGGGGTCTGGCAGTACCCCTGGTCTGCCATTATGAATATGAGTCCTCTTGTGCAGCAAGACAACATAAGACAATTAGCAAGGCAAGGAGTGTCAGAGATGTGGCCTTGTGTATACTTACTACCTAGGAGTTATTTACAGGAATTCAGTTGCTGAAATTAGCTTCTTTTGTTATAACATTGGTGTTTCTCCTTAGAGGGTTGAAAACAAATCTGGATATTAGAGGACTCTGATCAGCTGATTTCAAAATAATATTATTGGAGGAATTTTGGAAACAAATATTGTAGTTTATATAAATTATTCATTTAGCAAGAATGTATTAGTCAAAGCATAATCAGCATTGTATTAACTTCTGTGTGGTGTGCATTAGGAGGCAGAAAATATGCTTCCTGTCTTTTAAGTTTCAGGGTCAACCTTGCTGTACATTTTGACTTTAATGCCCTTTGAGGCCAACAATGCCTGGGCAACATCTGGCTGATATCACCTCAGTAGTCATATTAACATGACCATTTCAGTTAACATGGAAGGAATATAGTGAATTTTTCAGAATTACCACAAAGATGTGTTAAAATTAATTCAACGTATACTTATAAAGCTCTACATTGTGAAAAATACAGTGCCATGTTTTGTGAAATGAGAAATAGGAAATATTAAGTAGATTACAAAACTTGGCTTCTTTCCTAAAATGGGGATGCCATAAGTATACAGTCACTAAATGTATATATGTGTATATAGTCACATGTGATAAGTGTTCTATAAGAAGTATTGACAAATGTGTTAGATATTAATAAAAAAGATGCTGTAATATGATGAAGGCATGAGTAAGTCTCTTGAAAAACTGTGTCACTTGTGTATTGTGTTGAAGGATGGGCTTATTTTTATGGGATGAAGGATGGGAAAAAGGCTACGAAAAGGGGATATTCTAGATGAAGAGAAACATTATAAAAAACAGGCAGGAGATTCTGGATTTTATTTGGGAAGTGGGAAATAACTTACTCTGACTAGAGATTAGGGGATATGTTATAGAAAATTCAGACAAAGGTCATAAACACCAAATAAAACAGTTTGTATTTAATTCTCGGTAATGAGGAGCTACTGTGTGATGTACTTAGAGTTGTGAATTAGGAAGATTGCTCTATAGCAGGAGACAAAATTGGAGCAGAGAAAGACAGCTCACCTGAGAGATAATGAAAGAAGAGGCCATGGGAATGGGACAAAGAGACCAGTTCAAGAGATTAGAGAAGTCAAACCAACACAATTCTATTTTAGACATGTTTGAGGTCTTGTGCAACCTAAAATGCATATCCAGACACAGGAAAAAGATCAGAACTCATGTTGTAGTGCGCGCGTGCACACGTGTGTGTGTCTGTGTGTGTGTGTGTATGATATATAAGTTTAAGTTGACAAAGATTAAGTTGACATAAGTTGATGATCTCACTAAAGGAGTAACAATGAACATTATCCCTTGCGTGTAAGAGATGAAAAGAAGGGGCATTTAAGAAGACGGGGCTCTGTCAGAGGAGTTGGAGGAAAATCAGCAGACCAGCATCACTAAATCAAGAGCACTTTTCTTTCTTTAAAACACATATGTGGCATTATAAACATTATAAGTTTTTTTTTTTTTTAGATTGTGCTTTAGATTTTCTGAATGGCTCAGATGGTAAAGAATCTGCCTGCAGTGCAGGAGACCTGGGTTCAATCTCTGGGTCAGGAACATCCCCTGGAGAAGGGAATGGCTACCCAATCCAGCATTCTTGCCTGAGAAATCCCATGGACAGAGGAGCCTGGCGGGCTATAGTCCACAGTGTTGCAAAGAATCGGACATGACTAAGTGACTAACAATTTCACTTAGATTTTCTTTAATTTCAGAAAGGATGTTTTTAACATATTTATCCCTATCCTAGTAATAGCATAATTAATTAAAATAACAGGATAATTATTATAGATCAGAAATCTTAAAACATTCCGTTTCTATAGAGAAAAAAAATGAGTACATATTTTATCAGCAACCTAAGTAAACTAGTGAATTTTGCATCCATCCATTCAAATAGTTTCAAACCAGAGAAGACACTTAATTTGGAATTGTTTCTGAGTAGAGAAATAGGACTAGAGACTATTAATGGGAGAAATAAAAATTATGCCCCTCATTCTTTGGCAAACAGATGTTTGTAGTTTATTAGCAAGAAAAGTAAGTGAATAATTTAAAGCCATTATAATTTACATACGATGGTGCACACACTTTCCTAATGTGGGTTCTTAACTCACAGTGGTGACAAATAACCAGACTGGAATTTCTTCTTTGTTCTCTTTTCCTTTGATGTAATCACTGTTAACTACTCATTTCTTGAAATTAACTCACTCATTAATTCAACATTGATTCAATAAATATTTACCAAGAGCCTATGATGTTCCAAGCATCTGTCTAGGTCTAGACAATCCAGCACAGAACAAAACAGACAAAAATTTCTATTTCTGTTGATATATTAATGGATATTTATACGAATGAAATTTAATTAAAATTTTAATATTTTTGGTTCTTAACAATGATATTGCACTATATCATTGTACAGCATTCACATATAATTTGCTGTTACACATTTATATACTTGTGTCCCAGATGGTTGTTCTTTTTGACAGTATGTTTATGTGCTCTAGGGAACTGAATCAATTGATTGTTGTTGCTATTTTCCAGCAAAGGACAACAGAAAATCTGCTTGTCTCTTCCTTATTTCCTACTTCAAAATCATTGCCATTGTTTTAAATAATAGTCTTTTGTTTTTTGAGAAGGTAAAAACATCACAAGAGCATTCAGAAAAATAAGTGTTATATATGTTGTTCATATATTGATCATACTAACAGAAATGTATAGAAGAAATCTAACAAATAGGTAAGGAATAATAGAATTAGAATCTTCATTTTGCAAGATTTAATATAAAAACTGATCTTGATAGCAGTCATCAATGGTTGCTAAAACCATTAGGTAAATGGTTGATGGGCGTTTTATAATGGATGAAGCTGAACCTCTTAATCAATCTTAATATCACTAAAAGTAGGAAAATCAGGTATCATGTGTTTCTTAACGTAAAACAATAAGAAGCACATAGAACCACTTATGTTTTACAAATTAAATAAAATGAAATTTGAATCCCTGAATCTAATCAAGATTATAGATACAACTGCTATACAGAGAAAATAAGTCTGAATAAATATGCTAAATTGATCCACAAAATTGTCAGTCAAATGTGTAATGGGTGAAATCCTATGAAACAAATGACCTAGTTTAAAAGAAATGACCTTGAGAGGAAGATAAAGAGAAATAGTGGAAAGAGGGGAAGTGTTATGGATTAAAAAAGATTTAAGTCATAAATCATTCTATTGTGATGTGTGAGACTTGTTTGGATTCAAATTCAAGTAAATAAACTATAAAAAGATATTTTTAGACAACCAGAACGGTTTAAACATGAACTGGATATTGGCTGATATAAAATAATTACTGCTAATTTTGTTAGATATGAGAATATACTGTGATTATATTTTAAATTCTTCTCTGTTAGACATATTATGGAAGAAATTATATCATATCCAGATTTTTATTTAAAATACACTCACAGTAAAATAAAAGAACAATTATAAGGTGAGAAATAAGATGAAAGGTGTTCAAAAGCTCAGTATTTGTGTCATGGGGCCTCATTCTTACACTTTGCTTTTAAAACTTTTTATTATAAAATGTAATTTTAATTTTTAAAATTTTTTCTCATATTGATGTTATGAAGCCCACATTGGTGTGATACTTGGGTGCAGGGACATCATGTCAAATAGGACGTTAGAAAGCATTTGCTTTCATTCTCATGACTGGCAGCTAAAGAGAAAGGAAACAAAAAGACTTCGGGATGCTGAAGGATATAATAAGCTGGATTCAAAAGAAATTAGAGAGATGGAATATCCTAATTCACATCTATATTAAGTGATATTCAAAGATTTCTGGAAAAACTCCCTAATCCCTCCTTGATTATCAGTTCTATGCTTACTTAACTACTTTGCCTGAAACTGACAGTCAGCTTGGTGATGTCTGGTCCCTAAATCATCTTCACAGTGCCAGAACACTATCAGTCAAATGAGGTGACCTTTCCTAGAACAAAATCTTCCTGCATGTGTCTTAGCAAATGTTGACAAAAGTATATGAGAACAAGAGTGATAATAAGATTTATCATATTGAGGCACTGGGTAATAGGAATTCTTCTATAAATTAACAACCATAGTGGACATTATTTGTGCCTTTGTGAAAATGCCAACACAGCCTAACATCTGTCCTGTCAGACAAAAAAGACACAACTCATTTGATATAGTTAGAGCTCCCCTCATTCCTGAAAAGGTCACTTGCTCTTTAACCTGCTCTCCATAATTAGCAACCAGCAGATAACATCACTAGATATCAAGGCCTCCTGTTCAGATTGTACTGACAAGGAAAACACTTTGTCCTATCTCTAAATAAATTGTTTCATGGTGTGAAAGCCTCAAATGTTTACCACTACTATGCAATAACTAATATTATCACTACTCCTTACATACATACATAAATCAAGAACTTTTACAATCTAACACTTTAGTGCTATTTTTCTCTTTCAGAAAGGTTCACTTTCACTTGAAAATATTTCATGGTTCTAAGTAATCCCCATGAGTTTCTTTTTGTAAACACTGTATTATCCCCTTTAGCAAAACAATGCTTTGTGAATTTGATGGCTCTGAAATTTTGATCTTGCAATAACAGATAAAACACTTTTTGTCTAATTTCTAACAAGTTGGATTATCTTTATATTATGCAAAGATATACATATCCTTCTCAGAATAAAAAGGAAGAAAATTTCATTCTTCCTTCAATCCAATCTGCAAATTTTAATTTGTCCTCCTGCAAACAAAAATGTGATGGTAGTTCTGCTGTCAAAAGTGAAATGTGAAACCATGTCTTTAGCAAATCTTGATCATCTTCTATGTTCAAGCTTTAGGCTAAGCAATATCGAAGATCTGTCAGACTCTGATATCTCCCTTAGTTCATAATTTAGGCAAAGAGCCCAGACCAACATTTTAAGTGTTACAACTTTGATGCAAGATAGTAAGTAATTTTTTTTTAACAAAGCTGTAAAGTTAAAAAGTAAGTTATCACACTGATCAATGAAACAGAATATTTGGTCCAGAAATAGAACCACACATTATATGGTCAACTGACTTTCAGTCACATTGCAAAGACATTTCAATGAAGAAAGGCTAGTCTTTCCAACCAAAGGAACCTCTACTTGACTAGTGTACAAACTCAAAATGGATCATGGACCAGACTGTAAAATAAAACTTCTAGAAGAAAACAAAGGAGACAATATTTACAGCCTTGGATTCAGCAAAAATTTCTTAAAAGTTCAGTCCATTAAAATATGAATAAATTGAGCTTCATGAAAATTTAATGACTTCTGCACTTTGAAAGAAACTATTGAGAAAAGGAAAATACAAGCCACAGACTTGGAAAAATATTTGTAAAACCGATATGTAATAAAGGACATGTATCTAGGATATTTAAGGTACTCTCAAAACTCAATAATAAGGAAATAAACCACTTAATAAAAATATATGTATACAGAAAAGTTTGAATTAGCACAAAGTCAAAGAAGATATATGGATGACAAATAGGCACATAAATATATTTAGCATCATTAGTCATTAAGGAAATGCAAATTAAAACCACAATGAGATACTAACACATAGCATCAGAAAGATGTACAACAATTGGATTTCTCAAATACTGCTAGTAAGAATGTAAAACAGTTTGAAAAAATACTCTGACAGTCTTTTGTAAAGTTAAAAGGTACAGTTACCATACAACCCATAAATTCTAATCTTTGATATTTACTTCAGAGAAATAAAAACTTACACAAAAATCTGTATCCTGTATGCAAGTGTTTGTAGTAGCTATATTCATCTAAAAAGTGGAAGCTATCCAAATGTCCTTTGATTTGTGAAGGTATTAAGGAAATACACATTCACGCAATGAAATAATAAGCAAGAAAGAGGAATAAATAAGTGATTTACAATATAATATGAATGACTATCAAATGTTTTGTGCTAAGTGTATTGAAGCCAGGCTCACGAGACTACCTGCTGTATGATTCAACTTGAATGACATTCAGAATATGCAGAACTATAGGGACGAGAAACTGATGAGCCAGTCTGAGGGTAGAGAGGACGCCTTCCCCACAAAGGGGTCTAAGGGAAATCCTTAAGGATGAAACATCTATGTCTTGATTGTAGTGGCTCTATGACTACATGCATTTGTCAAAAGTCATAGAACTAACACTGAAAAGGGGGCTGTGAGTTCAGAGGAAGGAGAACATTTCACTGATAAAGAGAAATTAGGCAATAGAAGTAATGGCAATTCATGGTTGGAAATATCCTAAGGAAGAAAACTGCAGACTATACACAGAAATCAGCATGAAAAGTAGTTGCAAGGAACTAACTGGGGAATACCACCTAGGGAAAAACTAGAAAGCTTTGAGTTATATGCCAAAAAAGTGAACCTGTCTATGAGACCATCATAAACATAGGAGAAATTTAGAATGAAAATAACATATATTTGTACTCAAGACAAGGGAATCATTTATAGTTTCTCAAAATGTCTTGTGCCTGAGAGAGTGTATTTCTGATTCAGTAAATAGAATTAATGGCCCAGAAACATGCATTTTTAACAGAAGACCCAACACCAAGCCCAGGTATTTCTGATGCAGTGTTTTCTTAAAACTTGGAAGAAAATTATTGGGATATTCTTTCAACCAGTGAAGTGGTTTTATCCATTGTTTGATAAAAGTGCTAACAGCTCTCTACTCTACGTGTCTGTACAGGATAGGGGTTCAGAATGCCATCTCCAGCTTCATCCCCTGAATGTTACTGGCTCTATGAGCAGATGGAGCCACTGGGCACTTGTATATTGTGAGTTACAAATATATAGATTACATCTACTTTTTGAGGTGTCAGTTGTGAAAGTAAGAATGCTGAATCAGGAGTCACCAGACCTCTGTCGATATCTTAATATTTACTGTGTGGCTCTAAGGCAGCTACTAAACTTCTCAAGTTTTCAACAGTGTGCATGTAAATTAAAATGCCTACTCTCTCTGCCTCAGGGTGACTTAAAGGTTCATAAGAAATCTTGTTTGTGAAAGCTTCTTGAAATAATCTACCAAGTGCTATACAAATGTGAGACATTTTAATCCCTTTGGGTTAAATCATTAAATCTCCAGGCAACTCTATTTAAATGCAAATATGTTGTATAAAAAGGTATAACATTAGCACATATATTAGAATTTCAGCTATGCATTAGGCTACATGGTATTTTCACAAACATCTGACACTGAAGAAATGGGTAGTAAGACCATTACATTTTGATGGGAGAGGGGAAGAAACTGTAGACGAGGCAACACTCTACCTCAACCCTCGTAGGATCTCCAGCTGGACCCAAAAATGAAATTGATATGAGACAGGCTAATAGGAGGAAAACAGATTTCAGTTAACACACGTTTTATATAATATATAAGCCTATATAAGGAAATAAAGCTCTAGAGAAGGGGCAAAACCTAAAGGTTGAACAAAGACAAGCAATTGAGGAAAAGTAGCTAAAATACTGGGAGAGGATAAAGGAATTTAAGAATTATTTTAAAAATGTGTTTTTGTACAGAATTCTCTTCAGCCTCAAGTCATCTTCTCTGGTGATAAGAATGTTTCTTTCCTTCAGGTATAGAAAGGATATTTTCACATGGGAGTCTTATCTCTTGCTTTTAGAACAAAAAAGGAGGTCAGATCATTCTTCTTGTACCTGGTGTTTTTTAAATTTCTTTAGCTCAAAATAATTTTTATGCCAAAGTGGCATATTTGGGGATGGCATACACTGGTACCCTTCAGAAGCACTGGGTCTTCACTGGTGGCTCAGACGGTAAACGATTTGCCTGCAATGCAGGAGACCCAGGTTCAATCCCTGGGTGGGAAAGATCTCCTGGAGAAGGGAATGGCTACCCACTCCAGTATTCTTGCCTATAGAATTCTATACACAGAGGAGCCTGCCTGACTATAATCTATGGGGTCACAAAGAATAGGACACGACTGAGTGACTAACACTTTCAGAAGCATAAAGACAGGAAGAGGAAGAGAGTTGGGAAAAATTCAGTGTGTGGATCTGAAGAATAGGCCTAGGAAACTTACACTGCTTGAGGTCCAAAAATAGACATGAAAGGATTTGAAAGCCAACAGGCTTATTTTAAGCTATTCCACAGGCCTGGTACTGATCCTCAAAATGAAAATACATTTCAAAAGACATAATATTTTATTTTTCCTAGAAGCAAACAATGAAGGGAATAACATATATAGCTCAGCAATATGTTACGTACAATCTCTTTGTTGGTATATGTGTATATATAGGTACTGTGCTGTGCTAAATTGCTTCAGTCCTGTCCAACTCTTTGCAACCCTATGGACTGTAGCCCACTAGGCTCCTCTGTCCATGGGATCCTCCAGGCAAGAATACTAGAGTGGGTTGCCATTTCCTTCTCCAGGGGATCTTCTCAACCCAGGGATTGAACCCACGTCTCTTATGTCTCCTGCATTGGCAGACAGATTCTTTACCACTAGTGTCACCTGGGAACTTATGTATATATAGGTGCATATGTTTGCCCCTAGGATGCTCTGTGGATGTACCAAACTGTGTGGAACACAAAGCCGTATCCCTATTGAGCTGATGGAACCATTATATGTATGAATGCCCCACTACTCTACCTTGTCCAGGGTTTTAAATTTAGATGCCAAGTATACTGAGGGGAAATTGGGACCTGATGCTTTTCAGTTTCCATTTTCAGTTCAGTTCAGTTCAGTCACTCAGTCATGTCCAACTCTTTGTGACCCCATGAATGGCAGCACACCAGGCCTCCCTGTCCATCACCAACTCCTGGAGTTTACTCAAACTCATGCCCATTGAGTCAGTGATGCCATCCAGCCATCTCATCCTCTGTCGTCCCCTTCTCCTCCTGCCCCCAGTCCCTCCCAGCATCAGGGTCTTTTCCAATGAGTCAACTCTTCACATGAGGTGGCCAAAGAATTGGACTTTCAGCTTCAGCATCAGTCCTTGCAATGAACACCCAGGACTGCTCTCCTTTAAGATGGACTGTTTGGATCTCCTTGCAGTCCAAGGGACTCTGAAGAGTCTTCTCCAACACCATAGTTCAAAACCATCAATTTTTTGGCCCTCAGCTTTCTTTATAGTCCAACTCTCACATCCATACATGACCACTGGAGAAACCATAGCCTTGACCAGACAGACCTTTGTTGGCAGAGTAATGTCTCTGCTTTTCAATATGCTATCTAGGTTGGTCATAACTTTCCTTCCAAGGAGTAAGCATCTTTTAATTTCATGGCTGCAATCACCATCTGCAGTGATTTTGAAGCCAAAAAAATAAAATAAAATAAAGTCTGACACTGTTTCCACTTTTCCCCATCTATTTCCCATGAAGTGATAGGACCAGATGCCGTGATCTTAGTTTTCTGAATGTTGAGCTTTAAGCCAAATTTTTCACTCTCCTCTTTCACTTTCATCAAGAAGCTTTTTAGTTCCTCTTCACTTTCTGCCATAAGGGTGGTGTCATCTGCATATCTAAGGTTATTGATATTTCTCCTGTCAATCTTGATTTCAGCTTGTGCTTCTTCCATCCCAGCGTTTCTCATGATGTTCCATTTTAGATCCTCCCAATAAAGTGAACTGGGTTATGGTATTGACAGAAAGAACCTGTAGGCACCAGCTTTCACAGATACTAAAAGACCTTAGGGCTCCAGAAAACAGGGAAAGGACAGAAGTCAAACCAGGCCCTGTAGCTTATTTGCACATACTCAAAGTCATCCTCTCCTTTCCTGTAACTCAAGTTGAAGGCTTTTATGTGACATTAGTAAAATCAGAGTTTCTGATTATAAATAGGGAGGGCAATGACACAGTCTAAGAAAGAAGGCTATTCTGATGAAGATGCATTTGAATCACTTAGATGGCTTGGTAGTTGCTTGAGTTAAAGGCAGCCAACTGTGTTGACCCTTGGGGTTTACATGTGCATCTCAGTTACAAAGAGAGTTTAACCTTTGGAATTAGCCTTGAAAACTGCTGCAGGCTCTAAAATCTCCCAGGCAGAATAACTTGCCCAAACAGAGCCAGATTTAGCTAGGGTGCATTAGAACTTCCCCTGAGCATTCCACCTGCCATCTATAAAGGCTGATAAACAAGCAGGAGCTGTGAAAGGAATACAAGATAATCATAGAAAAAAAAATCTTGTTTCAAGAATAACTACCTATGTGGACTCTTATTCAATTACTGTTTCACAGAAGAAAAGTGAGCTCCAAATGTAGAATTAATTTTGCACAAAACTTCTGTACTTGTCTTCATACTCATGTCTGACATTTGGCTGTAAGACACAAGTTCAGCTCCTTAGAATTCACTTTTTTTTCTTTTAAACATTAATTAATTAATGAAAGATTTCTGAAAAGCAGAGCATTCCCATGACTGCAAATGCATAATGTACAAAAGGATATGGAGAGGCAAAATAGTCTTCTCTTTCATCTTTGCCCCAGCCACCTGTTTCTTTTCTAGAAGCTACCACCACCGTCAATTTCAGAAATAGTCTACATGTACAAATATGTGTGTGTGTATTTCCTTGTTTATTTTCTCTTTACCCAAATAGTTGTATATTACAGCAAAGAAGCAAGATATAAAAGAGTATCTTTGTCTCTCTCTCTCTCTCTTTATCTCTATATAATAACCATGTTTGTCTTCTGAGTTATATGTAAATTTTCCTTTTTTTTTTTACTGTACTGTGATAGGTTTATAATACTTTTCACATAAATAATACATAACACACAAAAAATAAAACCTTTTTAATCTTACAGTAGAGTGTCTTGAAAAGTACACTAGTACATACAATATAAGAGCTCGCATACAAGGGCTGGCACTGAGTGAATGGGCAAGAAGAGTTACTGACTGGAGGAGGGAGAGGAAATGGGAGATGGTAGAGCTGTAAGACCATCAGCAGTAGGAGATGGAAGGCAAGCTTCAATTTCACTCACACCTGAAGTTGATGGCACAGGTTCTGGTTACTTGCTAGATTCCATTCAATCTACCCTCTTGAAAAAATGATCCAGTGATGTCTGGGTGATATTTCTGGGTTTTCTCATCACGTGTTATCCAGTCTTGTACAACCCTTTGCCACCCTGTGGACTGCAGCATGCCAGGCTTCCCTATCCTTCACCATTTCCCAGAGCTTGTTCAAATTCATGCCCATTGAGTCAGTGATGCCATCTAACCATCTCATCCTCTGTCACCCTTTTCTCCCTCCTGCCTTTAATCTTTCCCAGCATCAGGTTCTTTTCAAATGAGTCAGTTGTTCACATCAGGTGGCCCAAGTATAGGAGCTTCAGTTTCAACATCAGTCCTTCCAATGAATAGTCAGGACTCATTTCCTCTGACTGGTTTGATCTCCTTGCAGTCCAAGGGACTCTCAAGAGTCTTCTCCAGCACCACAGTTCAAAGGCATAAATTCTTTAGCGCTCAGACTTTGTATGGTCCACACCTCATATCCATATATGACTACTGGAGAAACCATAGCTTTGACTAGGTGGACATTTGTTGGCAAAATAATGTCTCTGCTTCTTAATATGCTGTCTAGATTGGTCATATCTTTTCTTCCAAGGAGCATGAATCTTTTATTTTTTATTATTTTTTTTCCATTTATTTTTATTAGTTGGATGCTAATTACTCTACAATACTGTAGTGGGTTTTGTCATACATTGACATGAATCAGTCATGGATTTACATGTGTTCCCCATCCCAATCCACCCTCCCACCTCCCTCCCCATCCCATCTCTCTGGGTCATCCCAGTGCACCAGCCCCAAGCACTTGTCTCATGTATCCAACCTGGATGGCGATCTGTTTCACACTTGATAATATACATGTTTCGATGCTGTTCTTTCAGATCATCCCACCCTCGCCTTCTCCCACAGAGTCCAAAAGTCTGTTCTGTACATCTGTGTCTCTTTTTCTGTCTTGCATATAGGGTTATCGTTACCATCTTACTAAATTCCATATATATGCGTTAGTATACTGTATTGGTCTTTATCTTTCTGGCTTACTTCACTCTGTATAATGGGCTCCAGTTTCATCCATCTCATTAGAACTGATTCAAATGAATTCTTTTTAATGGCTGAGTAATATTCCATGGTGTATATGTACCACAGCTTCCTTATCCATTCATCTGCTGATGGGCATCTAGGTTGCTTCCGTGTTCTGGCTATTATAAGCAGTGCTGCGATGAACATTGGGGTACACGTGTCTCTTTCAGATCTGGTTTCCTCAGTGTGTATGCCCAGGAGTGGTATTGCTGGGTCATATGGCAGTTCTATTTCCAGTTTTTTAAGGAATCTCCACACTGTTCTCCATAGTGGCTGTATTAGTTTGCATTCCCACCAACAGTGTAAGAGGGTTCCCTTTTCTCCACACCTTCTCCAGCATTTATTGCTTGTAGACTTTTGGATAGCAGCCATTCTGATTGGCGTGTAATGGTAACTATTGAGGTTTTGATTTGCATTTCTCTGATAATGAGTGATGTTGAGCATCTTTTCGTGTGTTTGTTAGCCATCTGTATGTCTTCTTTGGAGAAATGTCTGTTTAGTTCTTTGGCCCATTTTTTGATTGGGTCATTTATTTTTCTGGAATTGAGCTGCAGGAGTTGCTTGTATATTTTTGAGATTAATCCTTTGTCTGTTTCTTCATTTGCTATTATTTCCTCCCATTCTGAGGGCTGTCTTTTCACCTTGCTTATAGTTTCCTTTGTTGTGCAAAAGCTTTTAAGTTTCTTTAGGTCCCATTTGTTTATTTTTGCTTTTATTTCCAATATTCTGGGAGGTGGGTCATAGAGGATCCTGCTGTGATTTATGTCGGAGAGTGTTTTGCCTATGTTCTCCTCTAGGAGTTTTATAGTTTCTGGTCTTACATTTAGATCTTTAATCCATTTTGAGTTTATTTTTGTGTATGGTGTTAGAAAGTGTTCTAGTTCCACTCTTTTACAAGTGGTTGACCAGTTTTTCCAGCACCACTTGTTAAAGAGGTCGTCTTTTTTCCATTGTATATTCTTGTCTCCTTTGTCGAAGATAAGGTGTTCCGAGGTTCGTGGATTTATCTCTGGGCTTTCTATTCTGTTCCATTGATCTATATTTCTGTCTTTGTGCCAGTACCATACTGTCTTGATGACTGTGGCTTTGTAGTAGAGTCTGAAGTCAGGCAGGTTGATTCCTCCAGTTCCATTCTTCTTTCTCAAGATTTCTTTGGCTATTCGAAGTTTTTTGTATTTCCATACAAATTGTGAAATTATTTGTTCTAGTTCTGTGAAGAATATCGTTGGTAGCTTGATAGGGATTGCATTGAATCTATAGATTGCTTTGGGTAGTATAGTCATTTTGACAATATTGATTCTTCCAATTCATGGACACGGTATGTTTCTCCATCTGTTTGTGTCCTCTTTGATTTCTTTCATCAGTGTTTTATAGTTTTCTATGTATAGGTCTTTTGTTTTTTTAGGTAGATATACTCCTAAGTATTTTATTCTTTTTGTTGCAATGGTGAATGGTATTGTTTCCTTAATTTCTCTTTCTGTTTTCTCATTGTTAGTGTATAGGAATGCAAGGGATTTCTGTGTGTTAATTTTATATCCTGCAACATTACTATATTCATTGATTAGCTCTAGTAATTTTCTGGTAGAGTCTTTAGGGTTTTCTATGTAGAGGATCATGTCATCTGCAAACAGCGAGAGTTTCACTTCTTCTTTTCCTATCTGGATTTCTTTTACTTCTTTTTCTGCTCTGATTGCTGTGGCCAAAACTTCCAAAACTGTGTTGAATAGTAGTGGTGAGAGTGGGCACCCCTTGTCTTGTTCCTGATTTTAGGGGAAATGCTTTCAGTTTTTCACCATTGAGGGTAATGCTTGCTGTGGGTTTGTCATATATAGCTTTTATTATGTTGAGGTATGTTCCTTCTATTCCTGCTTTCTGGAGAGTTTTTCATCATAAATGGATGTTGAATTTTGTCAAAGGCTTTTCCTGCATCTATTGAGATAATCATATGGTTTTTATCTTTCAATTTGTTAATGTGGTGTATTACATTGATTGATTTATGGATATTAAAGAATCCTTGCATCCCTGGGATAAAACCCACTTGGTCATGATGTATGGTCTTTTTAATATGTTATTGGATTCTGTTTGCTAGAATTTTGTTAAGGATTTTTGTATCTATGTTCATTAATGATATTGGCCTGTAGTTTTCTTTTTTTTGTGGCATCTTTGTCTGGTTTTGGAATTAGGGTGATGGTGGCCTCATAGAATGAGTTTGGTAGTTTACCTTCTTCTGCAATTTTCTGGAAGAGTTTGAGTAAGATAGGTGTTAGCTCTTCTCTAAATTTTTGGTAGAATTCAGCTGTGAAGCCATCTGGTCCTGGGCTTTTGTTTGCTGGAAGATTTCTGATTACTGTTTCAATTTCCAAGCTTGTGATGGGTCTGTTAGATCTTCTATTTCTTCCTGGTTCAGTTTTGGAAAGTTATACTTTTCTAGGAATTTGTCCATTTCTTCCAAGTTGTCCATTTTATTGGCATAGAGCTGCTGGTAGTAATCTCTTATGATCCTTTGTATTTCAGTGTTGTCTGTTGTGATCTCTCCATTTTCATTTCTGATTTTGTTAATTTGGTTCTTCTCCCTTTGTTTCTTAATGAGTCTTGCTAACAGTTTGTCAATTTTGTTTATCTTTTCAAAAAGCCAGCTTTTGGTTTTATTGATTTTTGCTACGGTCTCTTTTGTTTCTTTTGCATTAATTTCTGCCCTAATTTTTAAGATTTCTTTCCTTCTACTAACCCTGGGGTTCTTCATTTCTTCCTTTTCTACTTGCTTTAGGTGTAGAGTTAGGTTATTTGACTTTTTTCTTGTTTCTTGATGTAAGCCTGTAATGCTATGAACCTTCCCCTTAGCACTGATTTTACAGTGTCCCATAAGTTTTGGGTTGTGTTTTCATTTTCATTTGTTTCTATGTATATTTTTATTTCTTTTTTAAATTTCCCTTATTTTTAATGGTGGCATCATGTTTCTTTCTGTGGATACAGCACAATTTACTTAACTGAAACCCATCCTTTGCTACTTAACTTATGATCCTCACATTATAACACTGAATTTTAGTGACAGTATCATTTCACACAAGTGTGAGACTACTCTAGATAAATGCCTAGAAATTCCTGGGAAAAAGAACATGTTTTTTCAATTTTGTTGTATGTTACAGAATTTCCCTACCTAAAGATTTGTATCAACTCACAGACCAATAATGCCTAAGATTTTCTATTTCCTTATGTTATTGAAAATTTTGATCTTTGACAATTAGATAAATGAACGTTGGGATTTTATGTGGTTTTGATATGCCTTCTTCCCCAAATCAGTGAGATCAAATGTCTTTTTATATACTTAAAACTCCTTTTATTTCTCTTCTGTGAACTGTTTCTGTCCTGTTGTGTCTTTAGTCTGGTTGATTCATAGGAACTTCTTCCATATTAAGTGTTAAATGTGATATAAGTATTTTTCTCAAGATTTTGTCTTTTGTTTTTTAATTGTGATTGTTGCTATCTTTTGATGTTGTCTTTTAACAAATAGATTTCTTCTTAAATTTTATTCCATTGCCATATTAAATTTTTATGAGTTGTAGTTTTTGTGTTATATTTGAAAATACCTCTCAATGCCAAATTTATTTTTTAAATTATCTCATATTATCCTTACTGCTTTTATTGTTTTATGTTCTTTACTTATAAGATTCTTCTGAAATTTATTTTTCTCATATAAGAAATTAGGGAGGTATCTACAAAAACTTTTCTTATGGAGGTTATATTGTGGTCCTAACACTATTTGTTGAATAATCTATTTTTCTACAGTATGAAAAGTGTCTTGTATCATGAACATATTCTCTTATATATTGGGCTTTATTGTTGGACCAAAAATAATCTGTTCCATTAATTCATCTTTTTTTTTTTTTTTGTCCAATAGCATTCTAACTCTTTTTTTATATATATAATAAACATAATTATATAATAAGCATTTTAAACATATAATAAGCTTAATAATTATATATATAAAATAAGCATTAGTATTTAATACATCAAATTTTCTTTTCTTTCTCTTTCTGTTTCTTTTCTCTCTTTCATGTGCACTCATTCCTTTTTCAAAGTATCCTGTGTATTCTTGCATGTTTTGTTTCCCAAATGAATTTTAGAACCAGTTTCTCATTTATCCAAACATTCTATTGGCATTTTATTGGTACAATATTAAATTATAGATAATAATTCATTTTCTCTGGATTTTTAACAACTCAAAGAGTAGTCTAGAGTATTAAGATATGTACCTACCACAGTGCACACAGGACAAAGATTCACACAGACATATAGAATTCTCCCTCCTCTCTTCCCTAATTTACTGATTGGAAACTGAGCTGTGTCCTGGTTCTGGATAAATGTAGAGAGAAATACATTTTCTCTGTAAGGTGTAAAGAATCTGGCTGCAATGTGGGAGACCCCGGTTCAATCCCTGGGTTGGGAAGATCCCCTGGAGAAGGAAATGGCAACCCACTCCAGTATTCTTGCCTGGAGAACTCCATGGACAGAGGAGATTGGCAGGTTGCAGTCCATAGGGTTGCAAAGACTCAGGCAGGAGTGAGCAACTTTCAATTTCACTTTCATGAGCTGTAAAGAGAAACACATGTCCTTTGAGAGGCTATGTGGCACTGCCAATATAAGAACGACTGGGAGAACTTTCACTAATGAGCCATCTTTTGAAAAGACTCAGCAGTATTCCTGCATATACTAGGCAGAACATTTGTATATATTGAGACATGTCTATTCAAGTTCTTTGTCTATTATTCAGATTAATTATTTTCTTGATACTGAATTATTTGAGTTTCTTACATATTTTAGATATGCTGACAAAGGTCTGTATAGTCAAAGCTATGGTTTTTCTAGTAGTCATGTACAGATGTGAGAGATGGCCCATAAAGAAGGCTGAGCACTGAAGAACTGATGCTTTTGAACTGTGGTGTTGGAGAAGACTCTTGAGAGTCCTTTGGACTGCAAGGAGATCCAACCAGTCCATCCTAAAGGAAATCAACCTGAATATTCCCTGGAAGGACTGCTATTGAAGCTGAAGCTCCAATATTTTGGCCACCTGATGTGAAGGGCCAGCTCATTGGAAAAGACCCTGATGCTGGGAAAGATTGAAGGCAGGAGGAGAAGGTGGCAACAGAGGGTGAGATGGTTAAATGTCATCACTGACTCAATGGACATGATTCAAACAAACTCCAGGACATAGTGAAGGACAGGAAGTCTGGTGTGCTGCAGTCCATGGGATCACAAAGAGTCAGACATGACTTAGCAACTAGCCAACAACAGATAAATGGTTTGCAAGTATTTTCTTCCATCCCGTAGGCTATCTCCTAACTCTGTTAATTGCTTTTTTTTGCTGTGCAGGACATTTTTACCTTGATATAATCCCATTTCTCCATTTTTGCTTTTATTTCCTGTGTTTTGGAGTATATATCCTAAAATTCATTATCCAGATGAATTTCAACAAACTTTTACCTTGTGTTTCCTTCTGGTAAAATTAGTTTAAAATTTTCAGGTCTTACATTTAAATCTTCATCCATTTTGATTTGATTATTATATATGGTATGAGATGGTTGGTCCAATTTCATTTTTCTGCATATGGATATCCAATGTTCTCAACACCATTTGTTAAAGAGACTATCCTTTCCCCACTGTATATTCTTGACATCTTTGTCAAAGATCAATTGACCATGAATGTTTGGATTTATTTCTAGGTTCTCTATTCTGTTCCGTGGATCTATGTGTCTTTTTATTTTATTTTATTCTTGAAGCTATTTTAAATGAAATCATTTTCTTAATTTGTCTTTCAGAAAGTTCATTGTTGGTGTACAGAAATATTGTTGATTTCTCAATGCTGTATCCTACAACTTTACCGAATACATTTATTAACATATATCTTTGGTTGAGTCTTTGGGATTTTCTATGTTAAGACCATGACATCTACAGATCATTTTACTTCATCTTTTCTGAATTAGATGCCTTTTATTTCTTTTTTCTCTCATAGCTTTGGCTAGGAATTCCAGGGGTATTTTCAATAGAGGTAGGAAGAGTCGGCATCCTTTTCTTATCTTGAGTAGCTTTCAGCTTTCTATCATTGAGTATTGTATTAGCTGTGAGCATGTCATATATGGTCTTTCTTATGTCCAGGTATGGTTCCTCTGTACCCACATTGTTGAGAGTGCTTATAGTGAGAGGATGTTGAATTTTGTCAGATGCTTTTTTTTGTACTTATTGAGATGACCATCTGATTTTTATCCCTCATTCTGTTAATGTGGTGTATCATACTGATTGATTTGTGAATGTTAAACAATCCTTTCATCCCAGAGATAAATATCACTTGATTATGGTATATGATCCTCCTTGTGTATTGTTGAACTCAATTTGCTAATTTTTTGTTGGAGGTTTTGTATTTAATTTCATCAAGAATATTGGTCTGAAGTTTTCTTGTACTATCTTTTCCTCACTTTGATATCAGGTAATGCTGGCCTTTTGAAGTATTTATTCCTCTTCAATTTTTTGAAAGAGTTTGAGAGGGATTGGTGTTAATTCTTTAAATATTTGGTAGAATTCACCCATGGAACCATCAGTTCCTGGGCTTTTCTTTGTTGGGAGTCTTTTGATTGATGATTTAATCTCCTTATTATATTTCTTCATGATTCAGACATAACTGGCACGTGAAAAAAAAAAGGTTAACATTATTAATCAACAGGGAAATGTAAATCAAAACCACTGTGAGATCTTACACCTGTTGGAAAAGTCATTATTAAAAAGATAAAAGATAATTATTGATACGAATATGAACAAAATGAAGCATTTGTACACTGTTGGTGGGAATATAAAATGGTGAAACTGCTGTGGAAAACTGTATGGAGAGTCCTCAAAAAAAAAAAAAATAGAGCTACCATATTACCCAGCAATCCCACTTCTGGGTATATATACAAAGGAAATGATATCAGTGTCTCAAAGAGATAATCATACTCCCATGCTCACTGCTGCATTATTCACATTAGCCAAGATACAGAAGCAACCTAAGTGTCCATTGGAGATAATGAAAATGTGATATAGACATAGACATGGATATAGGTGAGCATTTCAGCTTTAAGACAGAAGGAGATCCTGTTATTTGCAACATCACAGATGGGCCTGCGGGAGCAGTATGCCAAGTGAAATAAGCCAGAAACAGCAAGACAAATGCTATATGATCTCACTTCTATGTAGGATCTAGAAAAGTCAAATACCCATTGCAGAGAATAAAATGGTAGTTGCTAAGAACTAATAGGAATGTGGTGAGGTGAGCGGCAGGGATGTGAAGATGCTGGTCAAAGGGCACGAGGTTTCAGTTATGCAGGATGAATAAGTTCTGGAGATCTAATATACAGCACTGTGGCTATAGTTAATAATATTGTATTATATATTTAAATTTTTCTGAGAGTAAGTGTTTAATGTTTTCAGTAAACATAAAAAGTTAGCTTTGTGAGGTGATTAATCTGTCAACTAACTTTACAAATGCAAAAGAAAAGATGCAATTTCTTTGGAAAACATTCTAGGAAAGTTTTAAATGATGCTTCAAAATTATTTTCTCCAAGGTTATGACTTATTTTATAATTTTCTGTATTTCCTTAAAGCTCTATGATGAACATATATTAGCCTTATAATGACTACACTGCATAAAATATTACCTACATCAAAAAAATATCCCTGTTGTTACTGATTTCTTTGACCACACTTCCATCAATTAAAAAGCATTAATGGGGAAAAAAAAAAATCCCAGAAGAAAAAGAAAGAAAGCAGACAGGCCAGAGCAGGGATGAGGCTAAGGAATGAGATGAAGAAGGTGGGAAAGGTAAGTGTTGGTCTAACAGGGCAGGAGGACATTGGGCCCGCATCTCAATCCTCAAAGAGCTTCAAATTTATGTTTTTTATGTGGTCTCCAAATGAAGTTTTAATACAGACATTGCATATTTAAATTGTTATTTTGATATATAAAATATTTAAAATATGCCACAGTTTTTAATGCAATTTTGATATTTCTTGGCCTCCTCCTCCTCTTTCTTTCTCTTCTCCTTTTCTCCCTTTCTCTTTT
Organism: Cervus canadensis; assembly: GCF_019320065.1. Classification (NCBI taxonomy): domain Eukaryota; kingdom Metazoa; phylum Chordata; class Mammalia; order Artiodactyla; family Cervidae; genus Cervus; species Cervus canadensis. Next base: position 23,659,669 of record NC_057389.1, on the reverse strand, counting down.
GTCTCAAAACATGGATGTGCACAGAGCCTGTTCTGAACCTTAACAGACTCCATCTGTATTTGTGATGTAACACACTAATGCACTTGAGTGATTTTTTTCACATCATGTATTTGGTGAAAGAAAAATAAAATCAGAACACTGAAAAAACATCTCATTTTTCTTTTTTATTTCATATTTTATTTTATTTTATTTTTTATTTTTTATTAGTTGGAGGCTAATTACTTCACAACATTTCAGTGGGTTTTGTCATACATTGATATGAATCAGCCATAGAGTTACATGTATTCCCCATCCCGATCCCCGCTCCCACCTCCCTCTCCACCCGATTCCTCTGGGTCTTCCCAGTGCACCAGGCCCGAGCACTTGTCTCATGCATCCCACCTGGGCTGGTGATCTGTTTCACCATAGATAATATACATGCTGTTCTTTCGAAACATCCCACCCTCACCTTCTCCCACAGAGTTCAAAAGTCTGTTCTGTACTTCTGTGTCTCTTTTTCTGTTTTGCATATAGGGTTATCATTACCATCTTTCTAAATTCCATATATATGTGTTAGTATGCTGAAATGTTCTTTATCTTTCTGGCTTACTTCACTCTGTATAATGGGCTCCAGTTTCATCCATCTCATTAGAACTGATTCAAATGAATTCTTTTTAATGGCTGAGTAATATTCCATGGTGTATATGTACCACAGCTTCCTTATCCATTCATCTGCTGATGGGCATCTAGGTTGCTTCCATGTCCTGGCTATTATAAGCAGTGCTGCGATGAACATTGGGGTGCACATGTCTCTTTCAGATCTTAAGGTCTTTTCCAAAAGCCCTGCAAAAGAAACTATTATAGGGTAGGACTAGAGGTGAAGAAAAATAAATAGAAACTAACAACAAGGAACCACAAACAGTAATGGATGATGTGGAGCTTAAATTGAGTGGGAGGAAATGGCTGATTTTGTATGTTTTTGTTAAATCAAAAAATAAATAAATAAAAAAGCTGAAATATAAGCAAGAACATTTTGACATGCCATTACATATCTCACCTTTTTAAAATATAAATTTGTGCTTATTTAATATGATATGTCTTTGCTTTTCATTATGGTCAGATATTGAAAAGAAAAGCTAGGTCTGAAATTGCTAGAAGAAAATGATAGCAGCTGTAGTGGGAGAAAGGCCTAAATTTCTGAATAAAAAGAAAGTTCCCACTATATTATTGCATTTTACTAGGGCAACATGGCTTTCTTCAGGGTTTTTGAACTGATCTTTTCAAAATAGTTTCTTCAGTTTTAGTGTAGAATTAACAAGTCTCCAACTATCCATATCTCTTTCTGCGTGATGAAATATATCAGAAGGCCAAATTGTTTACTTTTAAATTTAAAAAATTGGCTATTAAAATTTTCTTCTGTCATTGATATACACTAGAGAAAAATCTCATTGGTTTAGAATCAAGTCAATTTAATTTACCCTCTTACTTAAATACTTCAGGGTTTATAAAAGTAATAAGAAATTGCTTGTAGGCCTTAACAAAAGGAAGATACTACATGATTCTTAAAACTGATCATTTTTACCCCTTTTGAATGAGTATGTGCATGCTCAGTCATTTTTAACTCTGCAACCCCAAGGACTGTAGCCTGCCAGACTCCTCTGTCCATGAGATTTTCCTGGTAAGCATACTGGAGTGAGTTGCCATTTCCACCTCCAGGGGATCTTCCTGACCCAGGGATCAAACCTGCTTTTCCTGTGTCCCCTGAATTGGCAGGTGATTCTTTACTACTGAGCCAGCTGAGAAACCCATTTTCTTTGAATACATGGAAGCAAAGAGTTTATCAACAGCCCTTTTCAAAAACTGGAGTGAACTGCTTAATAAGATTTTGTATATTAACCCTTAGCTTCAATTTGTTTTCTTCCCTGGTTTCTTCTTATTCCAATTTCCTCACTTATTTTATTATGTTGTGGATATCTCCTTGAAGTGAATTCCTTAAAAGATTAATGTTGAAATGTATTGTGATGAACATTTCTTAATTGTTTAAAAACAAGGCTATATTATAGAAGTAATATACAAACCACATTTTAATACCTGACTGGAACCTTGAAAGGGTATATACAATCCAAAAGTAAATTTTTTATACAATAAATATATTCTGATCCAAAAGTTTCAGCCATAAAGTAAGATGGAAGGTGGAAAGAGAAAGATATCTTCCCAACAAGATCCCAAATCCTACTCCCGGGAAGTAAGAACTGTTCACAATTTTTTTACCCTTCTAGAATTCATCATGAGAAACGTTGGGCTAGATGAAGCACAAGCTGATATCAAGATTGCTGGGAGAAATATCAATAACCTCAGATATGCAGATGACACCACCCTTATGGCAGAAAGCAAAGAAGAACTAAAGATCCTCTTGATGAAAATGAAAGAAGACAGTGAAAAAGTTGGCTTGAAACTCAACATTCAGAAAACTAAAATCATGGCATCCAGTCCCATTACTTTATGGCAAATAGGTGGGGAAACAGTGGAAACAGTGACAGACTATTTTTGGGGGCTACAAAATCACTGCAAATGGTGACTGCAGCCATGAAATTTAAAAACACGTGATCCTTGGAAAGAAAGTTATGACCAACCTAGATAGCATATTAAAAAGCAGAGACGTTACTTTACCCACAAAGGTCCATCTAGTCAAAGCTATGGTTTTTCTAGTAGTCATGTATGGATGTGAGAGTTGGACTATAAAGAAAGCTGAGCACTGAAGAATTGATGCTTTTGAACTGTGGTGGTGGAGAAAATTCTTGAGAGTCCCTTGGACTGCAAGGAGATCCAACCAGTCCATCCTAAAGGAGATCAGTCCTGAGTGTTCATTGGAAGAACTGATGTTGAAGCTGAAGCTCCAATATTTTGGCTACCTGTTGCGAGGAACTGACTCATTTGAAAAGACCCTGATGCTGGGAACGATTGAAGGTGGGAGGAGAAGCGGACGACAGAGAATGAGATGGCTGGATGGCATCATCGACTCAATGGACATGAGTTTGAGTAAACTCTGGGAGTTGGTGATGGACAGGGAGCCTGGCGTGCTGCAGTCTGTGGGGTCGCAAAGAGTTGGACAAAAATGAGTGACTGAACTGAATTGAGATTCATCTATGCATTTCAAAATAAATGTATGCATATAAACATTTTTATAACATAAATGGGGTCCTTCCATACCTACTGAGCTGAAATTTCTTCATATCTGTACTCTGTACCCCTACAGCACTTCTGAGACTGTTACTTAATCTCTTTTGATATATGCTATAATGGATTTATGGAATAGGAAATGGCAACCCACTCCAGTATTCTTGCTTGGAAATTTCCATGGACAGAGGAGACTGGTGGGCTACAGTCCATGGGGTTGCAAAGAGTCAGACCTGACTGATTGAATGAGCATACACGTGCGTGCATGCATGTGCACACACACGCACACACACACAGGATATTTAAGATATTCTCATTCATAGATTATAGGGTTTTATTTTTCAAAATATTGCAGTAGTGAGTTTCTCTGTATGTAATTTGCTTTTCCAATTCTACATTGAAATTTGAGATTATTGAAAGTTCATTAACTTCATTGAAGGTTATTGAAATAATTCATTGATTGAATTATTGAATCATTCAATCAATTCATTGAATGAATTATTGAATAATTCTTTGAAATAATTCATTAACTATTTCATTGAAAATTGAAATTGTGAGATTCTATATTACATGAAATAAAATAAAAGGAGGCTTTAACCTGGAAAAAGCAAATGGCAAACTTATAAAAAGAGAAAAGCTCAGGTTTTTTTTCTCTTTTAGTCTCTATATTTAAATATCAACAATTATTTCATACTAGAAAAGGTTAGAATAAAGAAAATAACACTTTAAAAAGGAATGAAATAAAACTTTCTTCACACTTTTATTGCTTCTGATTCTACTTAGTAAGTCAGTGACATTTTTAGCAAGTGTCAAAAAGTGGATATGAAGTACAGTGTTGAAAGCTTTGGTCAGAATTCAGGATTTTCGGATTCTTGGTCCTTGTACCTCAGACTATTAAGACTGAAATTGCTTGTTACACTCTAGCTTGATAATAAATTGAGGTCAATCTTGATTTCAAATTTTTCTATAGACTTAATAAGTATATAAATTTGAAAAACAGAATGTAATCCTTCCAATAGTAATTTAGTTTAGCCTTCCTAAGTGATTGTCAGTAATGTATATTACTAACAGTTCTCTCAAGTTAATCCCTAAGAACTCCAGGGGTGCCTGCTCAACCCAAACAAGATTACTTTAAGCCTGAAGGTTTCTGTTGGTATAATGCTGGTGTCTTTCAACTGGAGTCCTTTGCAAGGGCTCACAGGCATATGAATCAGTTGTCTGACCGCCCAGTTTTTCCTAAAACTGATCTAGAATGAACTTCTCAGGTTCTGTTACTTACCAACTCCTTCCCTATCTCCCCTTTCTCATTCCCTGCCCCCAGTTTGTACTTTACTAAGAAAATATTTTTTTCCTGTCATCAATGCTAAATGCTACTATAGGGCACTACCCCAAACTGTTAAAAAAAAAAAAAAACCCTCCAAAGTGAAATACAAGATTTTGGTATTTTTGCTGGTCAAGTGATTTCCAATTATTTGAATAAAACTGAAGGTGGCCTAATAGAATTTTCAACTTATAGTTATTAAAAATAATTTCTGATGAGAGTTCAGTATGTGATAAATACATACATACATAATGGTTTATTTCTGATAACATTAAAACAAAACAAAACAAAAAAAACAGGAAGAGAACTGGATAGTAACACCCATCAAAGGGAACAATGTAACATTTCTGACTGTTAAAAGTTTGCATGTGTTATAAACCCTCATTGGTCAAATGAAGGAACAGAATTAGTTGTAAGATTCCATGTTCTATGTCCTAAAATCACAGAGCTTATTTCCCTCAGTCCATAGAGCAGAGACACTTTGACTACATCATTCTTCAAATAATCAGTTGAGTAACTGTTCTAAACATAGAAATAACGCCAATTAGACATGATTTGACAGTCTATAATAGAAACTGTCATTTATTGAAAGCCTACTGTCAGGTCCTGTATTTGATTCTACTTATGTTTGCATTTAATCACTAAATTGCAGATATTACTTTGAAATATTTTTAAAGATGATTTGTTATATCACCAACTTGTATTTTGCTCCCATGTATTTCTTCCCCTTAACAAGGATTCAGCCAGGCTTTTCTTGCCTTGCTCCAAGTGTACTAATGTTGCAGGTTTAAAGCAGATGTTGTTAAATCACAACCTCCTCTCTCCACCTCTGGTTTCCGAAAACAGAAATCCATTTAATAGTTAAGCCAGTCCCTTCTAGAGTAGGATAGGAGAAACCCCATGCGGTGGGAGGTTTGGAGTAAGTAGCATTGGACAGAACTATTGTTGTTGTTGTTTAGTCACTGTCGTGTCCAACTATTTTGAGACGCCATGGACTATCACACTCCAGGCTCCCCTGTCCATGGGATTTTCCAAGCAAGAATACTGGAGTGGCTTGCCTGGGAATCTTCCTGACCCAGGAATCAAACCTGCGTCTCCTGCATTGGCAGCCAGGTTCTTTACCACTGAGCCACCAGGGAAGCCCAGACAGAACCATGGCATTAAAGTATTCCTTAAGACTATGGTAGAAGGTGTATAACCACAATGGTGGAAATTATGCTCCTGTGTAGTAACTGAAGGCGGGAACAGGATTTCCAAAGGGGCGGCTGCAAGGTGCAGTCAAAGCCCGTTTTCTAATGGATCACAAAGGATTGGGTAACTTATTTCTTAGCTGTGACCATGATATAATGAAGAGCGAAGGATCTTTCTTTACTTTCAAGGCAGGATGAAAGATCTTTGGATACTTGTGCAACATTATTTTTTAAGGACCGATTTTATTTATTTATTGCCAGCACAGCGAGGCTTGCAGGATCTTAATTCCCTGACCAGAAATTGAACTCTTGCCCTCTGCAGTGGAAGCATGGAGTCCTAATCACTGGACTGCTAGGGAATTCCCAATAGTTGTGCATCCTTAAGGAGATAAATGTTGTCATTCTCAAAACAATCCCACCAAAAACAGAATTAGTATTAAGTTACTCACCAGCTTAGGCACTGGTGGCTAGCATTAAATTTCAACCTACTCAGAAAAACAGTGTTATGAAATTTTCTTGTTAAAGCAACAAAAAGAGAGAGTTATAACAGATAGCTACATTGTAATTGTATTATAACCCACATGTTGTTTAGTCATTCTTGTGAGTGACTCTTTTGCGACTCCATAGACTGTAGCCCTCCAGGCTCTTCTGTCCATGGGATTTCCCAGGAAAGAATGTTGGAATGGGTTGTCATTTCTTTCTCCAGGAAATCTCCCCATCCATGGATTGAATCCGCCTCTCCTGCATTGCAGGCAGAGTCTTTACTGCTGAGCCACGGGGGAAGCCCATAACCCCCCTAACAGATAGCTATTATAATTTCCATTTCACACAACAAGATGACTACGGTAGCCACTGGCACTTTGGACTAGATTTTTCTCGTCTTCCTCCCGGATACCAGGTAAGTCCACATTTCCTCTTCACTCTTTGAAGGTAGGTGTATTCATGTGACTTGTTAGAGCAATGGAAGGAACGGGGAGGCATGCACCCACTCCAGGTGGTAGCTGTTAAAAATGGATTTGCTAGTTCGGAACAGGTTTCTCTCTTTCTCTCCGCCTCTAGGAGCAGTGTTTCAAATGGTGGCTTGAGTTCTGGAGAGAGGATGCCACGGAGCAGCGTCCACAGCCTACCACAAGGATGTGACCTGTGAGCAGAAAAGTAAGTGATTTTGCAAAACCACTACAATATTGTAAAGTAATTAGCCTCCAACTAAATAAATATTTTTTTAAAGTAAGTGATTATGATTTAATGCTGAGCTTCATAGACAGTTCTCTGCATTCAAGAGAGCTCCTGGCTCATAGATTGCTTAACCATTGTTCAAAAATTTGACTAGAAGCTTACATTGAGTTTTTAATTTTTCAAATCTGTTTTCCTCTGCCCCTCACCCACACATCCACTGTAAGAAACAGGGATTGAAATTGCCCATTTCTAGACTTCCGGGGCATCCTTCTTCTCTGTGATTTCTTAGAGTTTAACAACAATAGTTTCTTGATCACATCTGCAAGTTATTTAAATATCCTGGGATATAATTTATCTGGGCCTGAAGGCTTGAATTAATTTAAAGCTGTAAAGCACTCCCTTATTATCTCTGCACCTATCTTGCGCTTCAATTCCCTCCTAATGATGTTTGTTCTAGATTTGCCAGCTTGAAAATTATCTTCTTTGATGGAAAAAAAGAAGCAAAACAGAATATGAATAAATCCATTCTCTCTGCTTTGTTCCTTAACATTATATATATATATATATATATATATATATATATATATTTTTTTGTCATAAATTGCAAACTTTTCCCCAGGGGTGTGGATTGTTTTGAGCAAGTGAGTCTTTCTGCAACATAGTCCAGAAAGACTCAGGGGTCCAGGCTATTTAATAACCAGTGAAGCTGAAACTAAAAATTTATACATAAGTGTTCAAATTGCCGAGGTGAGCTTGATGAAATTAATCAATATTTGGGAAAAGTCAGTGGAGAAGCTGCTGGGATTTTTGGTTCCATGGAACACCCCAGCTGAATGCAGTTTTTTAATCTGGGGCAGTCTAAGGTAGAGCTTCCATATATTAGCAAGTATATAGTTACAAATTTAGTTAATATCTATGAAGTGCCTCCTCTGTATTTGTCACAGTGTCTATGTGGTTGCTATTACCCTAGCATGGTACCAATGATCTAAATTGTGTCCCTGTATTTGTACTAGAATTCGGGGAAGATTGTGGGCTCAGTTTGGGCCAGGGAAAGCTTTATTCCTCAGAACTGATTGATTGATTATCTCATCAGATTCCTGGACAAGGTTCTCATTGTTGGATTTTGATTCTATTTGAATCCCTTTCCTTTTCTACTTAATCTATTCAAAAGTCCTTGCTATTTTGCCCTAGAACTTTCAAATGCTCTAGGCCTTTGTAGACTTTCTTCATATTCTCTCAGTCTTTGATATTATTGTGTTTTCTCAGTCTTAAATGTCTGATCTCTGGGAACTCCCTGTTCAGTCATGAATGTTTTATCTTTGATTTTTTATTAATACATTTGGTCAGATTGCTCACATTAAGTTCATAATAACTTAGAATCTCTGATTTTTTTCAGACCAAATCTACAATCCCACCTAAGAACTTTGGGGATGTTCTTTAATAAGAGTATAGTGGTTGGCTTTTCTGAATCTGACTCCTGGGCTTTTATAAACACTAGGATGACGTGGTTACTATCTCCCATGATGTCTGTTGCCTCTATGCTGATAGCCCCTTCTTCCTAGAGATAAGAAGTATGTCCACAGTAACATTCTTTGCTTTCTTCCCTTCAATGTCACCTGTTCTCAATCTTCAGCATGTATCATAGTGTGGTCTGCAGACATCTGAATTGAAATCAGGTGCAGTAGGTGTTTAAAATGCTGACTTTGGAGTGTTCATTCCCAGGGACAGCTACATCAGAGCAGAGCACACTAAAATGAAAGTGTGAAGCCCCTTGTTTAGAAGTCTTTAAGAATTTCAAGGTGATCATAGCAGAACATCAAACCATGCATGGGCCCCTTGTTTGCTGGCCCATGAAGCCAGCCTCAGAGATTCTCATTTAGAGAGGGGCTAGAAAGCTGGATTTTAAGCAAGCTCACTGGCTTTTTAGATAAATGCTGACCTGTAGGCTTCTGTTTGAAAGCTCTGTTCTTCAATATTCTAGGTTGTACACTTTCAGAAGGTAAACATTTTACTATTGCATGTTGCCTGTTTCCCAAGATAGTTTAGGAAATTATCATTTACGTATTATCTGAGTTGTTTATAATACTCTTCCATTGGCATATCATACCTACTCCTCACCATTTTAATCAAACAAATGCTTCCTTTCAGGTGGTTCAGTCTTCATATTATTACCTATATACTTTTTTTTTTTTGCGTGATGCAGATATGTTGATGTGGAAACATGTTTATAGATATGAAAATCTGTATTCAAATACTGAAAATAGCATAAACTTCTAGATTTTTCTTTTGAAAAAAACAAAAGCAAAGCAATATGTAACAAACAGGGAAAATTGTAGTAGTAGAACAAATATTGAAATGCTAAACTGGCTTCTACTGGATATAGAAATCCTAGAATTTTTTTCTTCTCCATGAGCATGAAATATTCATATACTTTTAAAGAATAAAAAATTTAAGTTTAAAAAATATTCTAGATACATAACGAGACCTTGGCCCAAAATGCAATATATATGCTAATATCACCTATGAAATCATGTTTGCCAATTTATGTTAATAGTTTAAAATTTATTAATTCCTAGATACTGTGTGCTGTTATGTAGACATTTAAATTTACCCTTTTTTCATGAATGTCATTACTTGTAGGTACTTTTTATCCTATTGTTTTATGATACAAAAGCCTGTCATTTTCACTTTATCTATACATTTCAACATTCCCATTGAGATTTCAGTTCAGTTCCACAGCCATATATATTCATTGAGCACATGCCACATACCATGCTAAATACAGAGGTTATAAGGACAAAAACTACAAGGATATAGTCTCTTTCTTTAATGAATCCAGAAGGACTTTCAAATTATCAGATGGACATTTATAAGAGTTAATGCTGAACCCCAAATTTATGTTGAAGTCAAGAACGTGTTGAGTTGCATAAAAGGATGCCTACCAAACCTAGTTAAACTGGTGAAAATAGGAAAGGCTTTCTGAATTAGGTGTAAACTGAGATGAGACTAGAAGGATGAGGAATTAACAAGGAAAGAGGTAATAAAGGCTTCTTTGTCACAGTGTGACAAAACCAGTCACACTGTGGGGACCATAGAGTTAGTTTATGTGGCTGAAAGCCTGCATATGTGTTTTTGTTTGCTTTCGTATAGGTTGGGTATAGAGGACTGAGGAATAGATTGAAAGATGCTGAGAACTTGAGACTGGGATAAAGAAAGTTCTATATATTTACTAGAGTAAAGAAAGTTCTAGTTAAGTGAATAAGTTTTAACTTTGTCCTAAAGAAATGAGAATGTTGGTAAAGAATTTTAACTAAGTGATAGGATCGGATTTTTGTATATGGTCTACAAGCCTCATGAATTACCCTATCTTCTCACTTCTAAAAAATACATAAGAAGTGAGAATATTTCAGAAGTGTAATTCACAAATGGTAAACACTTTCCAGGTTTCTTTAGAAGATGTCATCCAGTGCATCAATAGTTTAGCTATAACTCGAAAAAATTGCTTGGGATTGATGACATCTGGTTTGCTCTCAAAACCCCCATGTCTCTTACTTCCTTAGAGCTCACACACCTTCCCATCTACCATATCACCTTTTCATATGGTTGCTCAATTTTTCACTACTTACACATCTACTCTTACCTGGGGGAGAAAAAAATTAAGCCAAATCTTACATAAGAGTAGGCTATTTTTCAGTAGCAGGCATGTTCAGTCGTGTCTGACTCTGTGACCCCATGGACCATAGCCTGCCAAGCTCCTCTACCCATGGGGTTTTCCTGGCAAGAATCCTAGAGTGGGTCCTCATTCCCTCCTCCAATTTTTAAGTAGAAATAACCCAAATATAAGAGGCAGAGTTGGTTTCTGTTTGTTATGTAGTTTTGACATTTGATCACTTTGCCCAAAAACAGAGAAAAGCTTCTCCTAAGTCCTCCTTATTTCATATAAGATTTAGAAAAATATATATTGGAAGGTCATCATTGACTCATATCTAGTTGCTTTATAGCATTACAAAAATCAATGTATGGCCGACAACCACTAAATTGGTGATATAACCTATTCAAAGTTAAGGAAAAGATATTTGAACTATGGGATTCTCACTGCCTATGAGGATGTTACTGCCAATTTTCAGCAATGTGTATTTTTAAGATTTTATATTTATGTTACATTTCTTTGAAATCTATGCTATTATGAATCTAAAAGATTGTAGAGACAATATTACTTTCTAGATGTTAATATTTGCAACCATTAGGGTTCATGTCAGAAGTTATTTTTAAGAGTTTCAATTTTTTTGCACTTCTAATATTTTGAGTTAATTACTAGTACTTCCTGGACCTGCTTTATAAATCTAACTTTGTATTTTAAAATTTACTTTTCACATAAAATAATAGGCTCTCTCTTTCTCAGAGGCATGAAGTTTTTCTTTCTAACATAAAAATGAGTTCATCAATAAAACATTCTTTAAATTGTGTTTCCTTCATCACTTCCACATTTAAGGTGATATCGTGGGAGGAACAGTTATTGCCTTGTTCATTTTGATTTATTTGGCCCCACACCTCCTCACCTTGCTAATGAAAAACTGTTCTACATGGATCATTTATGATGTGATTTAATAGGATGCTTTTTATATTGCCAGTCTGCAGCCTAATATACTAACTTAAAGCCACCTAATAGGAAAGAATTTGTTGTTTTTTCCACTTTTCCTGTCTGTCAAATAGGTAACTGTAAGCAAAGATGTATTTATCACCATTATTATGGCCTAGATTCAAAGGACAAATGGTGGCTATTGTCAAAATAAGAACTTTTGCTAAGCCATGTTCTCCCACTCCCTAATTTCCTGTGAGTCCTTCTACTTAAATAGAATCTTACTCTTGTTCACTGTGTCAAACTGTCACAGGACAGTTTCAGGGCAGATTGTTTATTCACCAACAAGTCAGATAACTACCTTTATTTCAGCAGAAATGTTTGAATGTGGCTACTTTTCCAATAAAAAAGCTGATGTCTAAGAGCACAGTTAAAACTGTGGATCTTCCAGGCACCATGGAATTTGGACAAAGGCAACTTCAGTTGCTTCACTGGATGAGAAGGAGATAGAATCATATAAAATACAAATCCAAACCTAATCTCCTCCAAGAAAAGTAAAATGTCATGCTAGCAGACTAAGAGGCTCATTTTGTTCCATGGTTTATTATCAGTATGGTTGAGGCCAGAAAATGTTTTTTCTTAATATAAGGCTTGACTTTATGTTCAATGGAAAAGGATATATCATTGTGTAAGTAGCACGACTTCATAGTGCTTAGAAGCTAGTTTTCATGTAAGTACCTCAGTCTTCATCCTTAGCCAAGAGTTGATTTTAACCCTAAAATGGACAGCTCATTGACATTCTTTTTTTCATATGTACACCACTAAGTCTAGGTGGAAAGACTCTGTGAGTAGAAACCAGGACACGAAGCCACACTTGCCTTGGGAGTGGATTGTTTCTGGTCCAGCTTGGGGCTGAGGACTGCATCCGAAAGGGAGATCTCAGGGTCTTCTGTCTTTCAGAGGACTGAGGAGAAGAGTAGTCTACAAACTCACCCAGAACTTTGAGTCCATGTGAAAGTCCAGACAGGTTTCATCCATCTTGGTTTTAGATTTCTACATCAAATCTGACACAATTCAAAATGTCAAATTTTATGTATATATGTGTGAAAGTGAAAGTGTTCGTCACTCAGTCGTGTCCAACTCTTTGTGACCCTATGGACTGTAGCCCACCAGGCTCCTCTGTCGATAGAATTCTCTAAGCAAGAATACTGGAGTGGGTTGCCATTTCCTTCTCCAGGAGATCTTCCCAACTCAGGGATTGAACCTGGGTCTCTCACATTGCAGGCAGAGTCTTTACTGTCTGAGCTGTATGAACAATATATATAACTTGAAGAATGACATTAATATAGTATGTATCTTTATACCAATTCACAGGAACTAACTATAGCTATTTTGACCTACAGTGCTTAATTTTGTGGTTGTTTTCCTTATGTACACAGACAAGGTCTTAAATAACCAAGACATTATATATTTAGACTAAGGACTACTATGTTTGTTTCCACTTTTTCCTACTGGCCACATTTGTAGAAAATATTTTTCAGCATTAATAATTCAAAACTTAGTTTCAAACAGTCAGCTCACTGTGGTCTGATTCCAGTAAATACAAATTCTGTTTTTCCTTTCTTCCAAAGACCTACCAGTATGAATTTAATTTAAAAATTGTTGATCCCTTTCTACCAGATCATCCTCTCTCCTAGGTTTTCATAGCTTCTTTAAAAAATTGTTTCACATAGAGAGAGATGCAAGACAAATGAATACAAAGAATTCTGTGAAAAGAAAAAGATGTGCTCTCATTATTCATGAACTTTATAATTTTGTTGAGGGAGTGATTGCATGAAAATACCCACCTGAAAGATGTACTACAATCATAATAATCTGCAATAATTCAACATTCTTCTGCATCCATAACAAAGTACTCTTTTGCCTGTGTTGTTGGATTGCTATATGTTTGCAGATACTGTAAATTCAAAGGCTCAGAGACGGTCATTATAACCTGACATGCTCTGTTGTAGAAGAGCTTCTTAAATTTCATCAACCACATTAAAAAAGACATGAATATCTAAATCAAGAGAATACCTTCTGACTGTTTTAGAAATCAGTAACAACCTAATAACATTAATACCTCTTTTGAGAATCAGATGGAAACAGTATGTTTTCTGAAAAGGAATAGTTACAGGGAATTTATTACTTATGATACTGAATGGGAGAAAACTGAAAATCTGATTATTATAATTATTGTAGCAACATTAGAGATAGCTGGACAATCAGAGCAGTAGAAAGTGCAACCTTGACAGCAGATACTGTATGCAGAAGGAAAGCTACTTTTGAAAAGGAGTCTCAGAATTGTAGAGTTGTAAAACCCAAAGGAAGCAGTAAACTGAACTATCCATTCATCTACAGCATGGAAGTCCTCTAACCATACATGTCTGAGAACAGTGGCATCATTTTTGGAGTAGGATAATTATGCTATGGAGATATTATGTATAATCTGACATCTCATTCATTTTTTAGTGGTGAGATTATGTGGATATTATTGCACTTGTATAGAACTGATTATGTAAGCTCCTGTATGTATATAACAAAGATATTATTGAGTATATCCCAGAAAAAAAACCCAAGATGAAACTCTCAACAATTAACCTTCCTAAAAAAAAAAAAAAAATTTAACCTTCCTCCAGAGGGTTTTTAGACTGGAGAAGAAACTGAACAGCTAAATAGTAGAAGTGGGAGACTAGGGATTTTTGCGGCAGTTCAAGTGATCTGGGGAAATAGAGGAGAAGTTGAGCAGTCACTACTTTCTGGAACAGGCCAACCAGGGTTGTGTGACTACTCTTATAAAATGAGCGGCTATGTAGTTCTGGGTTTTGCTTTTGTTTTTTTGTATTTGCTTCTGGCAGGGCAACCACAAACCCAGGCTGTGTGCATGCTGATCATTCCATTTTATTGGGTCCTGTGTTACACGAATGAAGTTATATGTTTATACACTTTCACTCATGTTCATTTATTTAGTTATTTCCAAATAATAAACTACCTTTGATATATTGTCAACATATAGCGTTTAGACATACACTGATGATACTTTTGTAGCAAAGTTCATTATTTTATTACAAGAATTTTCCTAAGTGTTAGAAGTAACCTGAAATAAAAACTCTTGAAAGGAATGGTACCACAAAGCCTAATTTATCTATCCTACCAATTACCATATTAACCTAATTATAAGGAAAAAACATTTTTGGTGTTTGAATACAGCCAAAGTCCACTGTGTGAGGGAATTTCCATGGACGGCATTTAACAGAGAAGCAAATGGTTTTCTGAACTTGAGCCAGGTAGAGGGTGCTTAAGTTTGGACAAAGGCAACTTATTATAATTTATAAATACAACCCAACTGCAATCCACACTGTTTTAAACTTTTGCCCTTTAGTAGTTGTGTAGTGTGTCTGGGTGTAATGGTACTAGCAGCTGGCAAATAAAAATGATTTCTTAAATAATGTTGCAATGTTCTTGTTTCCAAAGGACTGCCCTACAGAATTTTCTTGGTAAATATTGCCCCCTTCAGTTCATTCTAAGGGTGTGCATGGTAGTTAACGGAGAACTTGGTCTTTCCCTGGACTGTGTTGAACTTGCACCAGGAAGATTCCCAGATGCTCTAGGCTGTTATGACCTCATTAGACAATCTAGTTCTTTCCTAGGCATTATTTCCATGTGAGAAAAGACATTGCTGTGTTTCAGGAAACCAGGAACTGAAACCAGTATCTACATCAAGGAAATCGTTGACAATTACATCACCATTAGTGACAATGAGTGATTTTGAAATGTGTGCTCATTTTTCCTAAAACTATTTAAAGAAATCATATGGGTTAATTATAATACATATATGTGAATACAAGTGACTATGTAAATGAGAAATATATTAAAAGGTATAAATTTTCCTCCCTAAGGCTGTGTAAGTTAGAAGCTGAGATTGTGAGAATCCTGTTTCTTTAAGGGCAGAGAGAGAAATGAAAGCTGGACAGCATTAAGTTCATTCAGCCAACCCTTCCTTATTGGTTTAATACCTTTAGTAATATTCAGTTATTTCCAAGCACTCTGTGTATCAAAATAGACAGGTTATTTCAGAAAAGACTCCTTGTTTGAAGGCTTAGGAGAACTTCTTAGAAAATTTTGAAACAAACAAGCAACTGCTTTTACAAAGAAGATATAATTTGACAATTTATTTTTTAACTATTAATCATTTTTAACAACCACAAAAATAAAATTGTAGATATTTTGAAGTACTCATTATAGTATAGGAAACTATTCAGTGATTTCACAAAGCATTTCAGACTTACACCAACCTTGAAAATATTTTCCAGAAGGCAAAAGTCTCACACACACTGTCACTAGGCAACACTGAATTGCTTAAGTATTCATTCTATCATTTATTCTGCTGGCTTCTTTTACAGTATTCATTTTTCAACAGACTAATAAAACTTAAACACAACTCTACAATTAATTCTAGAATTTCCAACAAGCATTGGAAATTCAATGAAATTAAGCTAACACTATAGACAATCTTTATATAACAAAACATAAATATAGTTTTGATTTTTCAAGAAAGATGTAGATAGAAGATGTTAAATTACTTTGGCCTCTAATGCCAATTTTGACAACTTGATTACCTTTGGTAATGGCACTACAGATTAATGTTTAGACTATGGCACTACAGATTAATGTTTTATTCACTATTGCTGAATTTCTGTTATGTACTACTGGTAGTATTTGTGATGTTTTTAATAACAAAAAGCTACAAAAAGTATTTGCATTATTTGTATCTGCACTTTCATCTGGGGTATCACGTAAAAGAAATATGACTTAAATTTAATATCAAGGGCAATTAATTACTTAAAAACTCTAGTGCAGCACGTTTCACACTTTATTTTGGAATTTTTCTTTTATTCCTTCATGTTGATGTGTGTATGTGACAACACATGTTTTTTTTTCCCTATCAAAACCAAAATATCCTAACTCTAAATGTTTGGAGACTGGAGGGAAATAGTAGCAGGAAAAGAAAGAGAATTTGATTGTCTTCTGCTATTCCATATGATGTTCCATGTATGGCTTTTTGTTTCATGATACTTATATCATCTTATTTTTCTTGGACAATTATATACAATCACCTAAGATACTCTTGTCCCTAAATTTATGCTCTACTCAGAAGCCTTCAAGTGAACGCTGAATTTCTACTGACGTCTGTAAGTTCCCACATGATATTGGCACAGCTCACTATCCATTTTAGTCCTCAAATGCCTTTTCCTGCTTCAGGAAAATTGAACTCCATATATAGCAAACTCCGCATTCTGCACATTCTGGTTTAATGCCTTCTCAGGCCATTCATTTAAGTTGAATCCTCCAAGTTGTTCTCTATCACTGTGCTGTTTCTTCCCTTCAAAGCACATATCATTTTATAAAATATGTTCACTTATTTATATGTGTACATGTTAAGTGTCTGTTCACTAGTGTGTCTCTAGAGAAGTTGAATGAATAGATATGTACCTAATCAAATTTTAAAGAGCATTGATTGATGTACAGAGTCTGACATAGATCCCAGTGTAAACATAGAATGTCAGTAATTTATTCATTGATTTTGTTATCTAATAAATATTTATTGGCTATTATGTGTGACAAATCATCCTAGATTCAGAGACTACATCAATTAAAAACAAGCCTGTTCTCGAGTTTATATTCTGGGCATGATGGTGGTGACGTGTGAGTGTTGGAGGAGGGTAAGTAGGCAAGCTATGAGGTAAATTAAAAGGTCAAAATTGCTACAGAAATGAAAGAGGAAAGAAAGAGGAGGAGCAAGGGGCAAGAGGGAACACTTTTAAATAAAATGACCAGGGAACTCCTCAACTGGGAAAGAAAGCATTCCAAACAAGTAAAAGAAAGCAAAATAATCCTAAGAAGTGCAAACACCAGGAGGGTGGGAGTGTGCCAGGAAGAACTGGAGTAGAAGCAGAAGCCTGGGAGGTCTGAGGTCTTTGAGGCCCTTTAAAGGACGTCAGCTTTTACTCTGCATGAAAATAAAGCTGAGCAGGATCCTCTGGCTGTCCTGTTAGGAGTAGTCAGTAGGGTGTCAAGAGTGGAATCTGGGAGACCACTCACAGGACTAACCCACGTGGGACATGTGGGTGACTGGGACTAGAGTCGTCACTGTGGAAGAGGTAAAGAGTGGTCGGATCCTGGGTTTGCTATAAATGTTGAATGTTTACTGCCAAAGTTTTTCCTGGTAAATGATGCAGCAGAGAAGGTAGCACTAGCAATGAATAAGGCAGTTATTAATCATAGCATGAAGGAATTTTTACTTACACATTTCCTTTAAGGGAGCTTCCTGTATTTGGAAAAATATCCTTAAGAGGCTTAATTGCAGGAGAAAGGCCAACAATGGGGGTTGAATTTAGGAGAAAAAAACATGTTGTACCTGAGAAAATGAAAGAATGTATCATTTATTCTGAAGAAGCAAAGTACTGAGAGAAAATGAGAGGACAGGGTTTTGGAAACTATGAGGTAATGGAAGACACTGTACTCCATGATGTGGCCATTTCCTCAATGGTTAGATTTTTCAGCAAAGCTACTAAAATCATGAAATGTTTAATGTGAGTAAGCAAATACTGAAATTGCCCTTATTGTAATAAATGAGTTGACGACACAGAGAAACAGGAAGTTAGTTAGGTAAACTCAACAAAAGGAAGAGCTTTTCTTCTTTCATAAGATCATGAAATTGGGTGTTAAAGGCAATTTGTTTAGATCTTGGAGAGTTAGGCTGCAATTGGCTGCTGCGATGTCCTAATAAGTTTTAAATCTAAAACATCTGATTTGGGGATCTGACTAGGGTACAGGAACCATCCAGCTGAGATGAATAAGGAAGGTGTCATATTATGGGTGAGGTTGTTTGCCTATTGTCATTTAAAACAAAATCACACAAATAAAACATTCTGAGATGATGAGGCCACCAGAACTAGAACACTTGACAGCAAATACAACGTTCATATTGATAATAATTACCATATTTCAAAAAAGACAAAGGTGCCAAGTACTTATTTGATAAAACAATGGTGTCAAAAAGCTAAACTAATTTCTGTTAACTAATTTCTAATTGCTACTTTCTAAAATTGTGTGAAGATTAAGGGAAACATTCTTTGGAATATTTCTCCCTAAGACTCAGGTTCCAAAGATAATTAACGATTATCTTAAGATAAAAATCTTTTAAAATGAACAGTATCAGAGTGTATTTATCACTATTTTTAATGATCATAATAATAGCTAGCAATGTATAGACCAAGAAACTTTTGTCCATTATGCTGAATTAAAGAAGCTAGTCACAAACTACATACATATTGTAGGATCCCATTTATATGATATTTTCAGGATAGGCAAGTTAGTATAGTCAGAAAGTACACTGTTAATTGTGTGGGACTTATTGGGACAGGTAGAAAAAATGTAAATTGATTATAAATAGGTACACAGATTCTTTCATGGAGTACAAAAATGCTCAAAAATTACATGGTAGTCATAGTAGTGATGGTTGCATAAGCCTATGACTTTACTGAAAAAAAAACACATTCAATCATACACTTAAGTAGTAAATTGTATGGTACATGAATTATATCTCAATAAAGTTGTTTAAGAAATGAGATTTAGGTGAAGACAGTCCATCTTAAAAATGGGAAGACATTTAATTTTATAGCAAATTCAACAAGATATATTGTTCAATCTGAAATCCAAAGTTGTTTAAAGATGTAATGGGTTTCACAGGACATAATGAGCTTCCTGTCTCAAGAAGCATTCAACCATAGGCAAACTGCCTGGCAGGGTGTCAGCTGGGGATTTGAGCATAGGATGAGTGTTTACGTTAGATGACCTTCGGGGATACGTTCAATTCCAAGATTCTGATTCAGCAATTCTGTGATCAGTGTTGCACGAAGGCCAGAAAAACTAATGGCATCTAACTTGCATCGGTAAAAGCAGAGTATTAGATCAAAGGAGGTAAAAGTCCCATTGTAGTATTTCTCTTCAGATGTCACCGAGTTGCAAGAGCAGGGTAGATCTGGAGTTTAGGTTTTGTAGACCTCAAAGTGTATACAATTTGCGGGGCCTGTTTAAAAATTAAAAATAAAAAACTAAATATAAAAATTAATGGTTAATTAGAATGAAAAAGATCACAGATGCTAAAGCTTATAAGTGCCACAAATATCACAAAATTCATAATATTTTCATTAGTTGACATAATTCTAAAAAATGTGACTGCAAAGCCTTGATTACATCTTTATAAAACTGAAGGTTTTTGAGTTATTTTTGTAGAGGGAAGAGATAATTCAATCTTCTTAGTACGGTTGGATGAAATGTGTTTTTAGTATATCACTTAGAAATATTTTTTCAGCTTCAAAATTCATTGTCAACTTCAGGAAAACTCTTCTTTGGTTTCTTTCATGTATAAGCTGTTAAGATTTCCTATGCATTAATATTAATACCCTTTAAACTTCAGTGATACTATCTCGGTTGTCTTCAATTCATTCAAGTTAGGATGCCAGGAATTGGCACAGCAGATAAAGAAAGATCCCTGCGAGCCTTTTTTATACTCCAGGACTGCTAATGAAAGCTTAATGGCCACAGCGGTAACTGCAAACACACACGTGAACCCCACTAAACCACTGAAAGATACCCCCAATTAGCCAAATCCAGAAATGCCTATGGCCAATCCAAAGCTACCTGGCATTTCCACCTGAAGTCTGAAAAGTCAGAGCAATCTTAACCCACTGAGGTTTAAATATCTTACTTTTGCAAGTTTTGCTGTGTAAACACACAGCTCAGTGCCTCTCGAGGCTGTGGAAGAGGCCCAGGCAAGTGGAGCCCTGAAGCTCTTCATGGTAAATCCACTTCTGTCAGAGGGTGATTTTTAAAGACAAACTGGCTACGAGGATGCTAAAACCATGCAGCACGAGAAACGGTTGAGGGAACTAGGGATTTTTAGCCTGGAGCATGAAAGACCTAGAGGGACATGATTACTGCCCTCGAATATTTGAAGGACTGTCATGTAGACATCTGTGCAGGCAGTCACTCTGAGTAGCTCTGGAGGATGAAACCAAGAACAATGGAAAGAAGTTACAAGCGAGGAGATTTCAACCAACTACAAGAAAGAACTTTCTAAACAATTAAAGTTGCTCAAAATGGAGTGAATTGCCTTATGTTGTAATGAGCTCCCTGTCACTTGAAATGTTCCACAGAGGTCAAATGACTACCTGTCAAGAAGAGTGCTATAGATAAGATTTCTACAATGGATAGAAGTTCAGACCAAGTTACAATTCATTTAACTCTTTAATGTACCCAAGAGTTCAGTTTATCAGGAAAAAAATAAGCCTTCAATGTGTCTATGGTCAGAGCAGTTTATTAAGCACATTTAAGAAGGAAATATTATAGTTTTCTATGTATATCAAATCATACCTTTCAGAATTCAAAAGCTAAATGCCATAGAATTATCCAGTAATACTTGAGTCTATCTCCAAAATCCCAATCTGTATTTGCCATCAGCATACAACCCCATTAACACCATCTATTTGTTCATAAATAATTACTGATTGCCTTGCATGTGGCAAATATTATGTTACACCACTGGGCACTAGGGAAAAATGAAAACAGGTCACAGTCTCTTCAGGTGGCTTATAGTCAAGTTACATTTCTAGGTAGGAAAAATTTATGCAGTCAGAAAATTGTATACAGTTTATAGAATTTTATTAAGCAATATTGTCAAAAGCATGAGCTCTCAGACCAGACAGCCAGAGTTCAAATCCTAGCTTGCAACTTGCATGGGCCATTTACAGTCTCTGAGTAGCTATTTCCTTGTCTATAAAATGAGGATAATACATACTTCACAGGATTTCCATGAATACAGATGATGTCTGTAAAAATGCCCGGTAGAATATCTGGCACATATAAATGCTCTGTAAATATTAGCTTTTATTATCATAAATATTGTGGCATGCGCAACAAGTCTTCTCAGTGTTGTATAGGAGAAGAGGCTTTAAAAGCAATAGGCTGTAACGTGTGTATATCAGTTGCTCAATTGTGTTCCACTCTTGCGACCCCATGGACTTCAGCCCACCAGGCTCCTCCGTCCATGGAATTCTCCAGGAGAGAATCCAGGAGTGGGTAGCCATTCCCTTCCCCAGGTGGATTCTTCACCATCTGGAAGGGTCCAGAAGAGAAACTTATACGTTCCTCAAGCTGTTGTATTTTTTCTTGTAAAGTCAGCATAGCTGAAATAATTTATCTGAATAAAAACACATAGTTAAAAATAAAAATTCTTAACAATAAACTACATAAAGCCTTTATCGATCATTAAATGGAAAACACATTTTGAGAGAGAATTCTTTGTAGTGACCCAGTGTAACAATTAGCTCAGTGGTTAAAGAATACAGTACTGCTGAGATGAGGCGAAACTGCTCAGTGAAGACCGTGAGGTATTCCTAAAGAAATTGAAATACTGCTTCTTGGTGAGCATCACCGAAGCCACTATGTTTTCAGAAACTTTTTCTTTCATTGACTGCTGTCATTTTAAGGAATCTTAAAAAAAAAAAAAAATTTGCTCTTGTATTTTCAGCAGCCATATGGTACCGCCTTACATAGGCTGAAGTATGTTTCAAACAGCTAAAACCATAGGCTTCTGAATGTGGAGGCCACCATGACTGTGTGCAATTGGATTGTAATTGCATTTATTGTACCAAAAATGTCAACTATTTTCATTGATTATATTCATTTCAAATGTTCCCACAAGCAAGGGAGACCCAGAGATGACTACACAAAGAATTTATCATAAAAAATGAGAAACCACATTCTTCATCAGGCTAGGATTTTGCATCTCTGCATTCAAACACAGGCAAGCTTTATGGGAAGGCACAGTACTTATTGTTTCCCATTTCTGGCCATTTTAGCCTGCCTTAATGCTTATATATTCAAACTGTCACTGCAACTTCAAGTTATTCCCACACTTTCTTATTCTGTAACTACTCAGCCTGATCACTTAACACTTTGGCTAGACTTAAATCCTTCAGCAACATGTATATTGGTCTCAATCATTACAGTCAGCTTTCCCTAGATTGATTTTGTTTTTACTCAAACTTTTCCAATTGCAATTAATAGAAACCCAACTCAAACTTAGTTAGTATTAATACAACTGAATTTATTAGCTCATATGACAGGAGTGCAAGTTTCAGTTACAGTGTAGTCTAGGGGCTCAGACTGTGTTTTCAGGTCTCTCTCTATCAACTACCTCTTCTTTCCTGTGGGTTGGTCTTTAATCCCAGTGCTCTTACTTATAGAAGTTCTTGCTTCTGTTTCCTTAGTGTTAAGATTTGGAAGTGAGCCTCTTTGGCCATGGTGGTTTTAACATCATCCCTGAGATTAAGGATGAGGTAGGGTTATCATGAGGTAGACTGAGAATGCAAGAAGGATGACTTCTTAAAAGGAAAACAGGGAAGTTATATTAAACGAGTACTTACAGCAAAAGAATAGGGCAGTGATTCTCAAATTAGAATGTGCTTCAGAATCCCTAGAGGGCTTGTAAAAATGATTCCTGGGTCAGATCCCCAAAATTTCTGACCTTAGTGGGTTTAGAATAGGGCATGAAATTTTGCATTTTTAACAAGTCCCTGAGATGGTCCAAGGACCACACTTGGAGAGATACTACTGTAGGAAAAAAGCTAGTTGTATAAAATATCAGATGTTCACTATTTTTTCCAGATGTTCCTGTGCTTTGTGGCTTGATCTGCTGCCTCAGATGAGAGCTTGCATTTTTGCCCTTAATCCTACAGAACAATGGCCACTTTGTTGGTGCCCTAGACAAACTCTTGAGATTGTTACTACCTATGGAATTATTTACCAAAATTAGAACTATTTCACTGTATTTAATTTAACAAATCTGTACTGAGCCACTCTGACTCACAATACTTTTTTTTTTTTTTTTTTTTTTTTTTGAGGCTTAAAGCAACAACTCATTTAGTTGCACTTTATGATTTGGTGGGTCAGGAATTCTGGCAGGGCTAGCCTGGGTGATTCCTCTGCTCAACATGATCATCCAGGGTAACCCACTGGTTTTTAGCTGGTAGCTGGTCTCACTTGAAAAATCAAAGACAGCTTCCCCCTCATGCCTGGCAAAAAAGAGAGGATGACTCTAAAGCTGGCTCAGCCAGGCTCTTCTTGCACTTCATGTAATTGTAGGGTCTTTCCACATGGTCCAGGGCTCCCAGAAACTAAGGCTAGACCTTAGAACTGGCATAGCATCACTTCATTGTTCAGAGAGCATTGTCCAATTTCAAGGCAAGGAGACACAAACCCCACCTATTGATGGGAGAAATGTCAAAGAATTTGTGGGCCGTCTTTTATCCACTACAATGCAAATAGCAGAGTTCTACTCCCAGAAATTCTGACTTAGTAGGTGTATGGTATGGTTCAAGATTCTGCATTTCTGAAAACCATGAGGTTTTATGCAATAAAAAGCAGCTACTGCTTTATATAAATGATACTAAATAATGTGACAACTTTTATAGGTGAGGTTTTTTTTGTTTTTATTAAAGACCTTAGACTAATACATATAGGAAAAGTTAACTGATTTTAGGTGATTTTTGCCCAACTTACCTGTTAAATATCTGTAACTTTATATAAAATATATCAGTATATGTGTCATATTTAGATAAAGCTAAATAAGAAATGGCATTGGAATTCTAATTCAGAAGCTTACATTCTTGAAGTAACTTACCACAAATGCTTTTGTTCTCATAATTGTAATTAACAAGGCTTTTGCAATTAGCATACTGTCAGATATAGGTTTGTATTGAACAACATAGTGCCTTTTACATAGCATGAAATATTTAAGTGAGCTTTTTTGCTGACACTAAAGGCATTTGAGTCATATGGCTAAGAACATCTCTAACACATGCGTAGATAAGATATAGGAATTCGAGGAAACTGAACTTTTTTAATCTTATTTGAAAGCATAAATTAAATCTCTAAATTGTCCTTTATTCCAAGATGAACATTGGAAGACTGTTTGCCTGAGGCTGACTTTTTAAGGCTGAGAGAATTCTATGCCTAGTCTTAAAGTTTTCTTCAAGTCAACTTTTTTATGCAAGGTGATGATTGAAACGTCTGAAAATCAAGATGAGTTCCTAGAGAGTCAAAACAGGTTATATTTGAGCTCATTTGCTAATAAAAATAGTTAATGACTATATGGACATATGGTGGTTTTTCTGTCTGAGAGCTAGTAGAGGGAATAGTTAATGCTAATTCAAAACTTCTTTGAGCAAAGACACTAAACAGAACCTAAGAACCAATGTGTTATGATCAAACTGGCTCAGCTCTCAACGCTCTCTGTATCACCTCAGCTCAGCCAGCCTCCCACGTGCCTTTGCTGTGGGTATCACAGGAGACCTGTGAGTAATAGTCTTGGTAAAAACCCTGAAGCACCTTTCCTCTGCCAGATCCCCTGTTTCTCTCTGGAACCCTGGACCCCACATTCTCTGTCCTTTGTTCCCAGCAGAAGTCTTTTTCTCACACTGTCCTTGGTATCTTCCAACCTTAACCAGACTCTATGTTTCCTTCTATTCTACACAAATTCTGCCTTTACGGATGCATATGGAACGTTTTGAATGAGTCGCTTTCTTGGTCCTGATATGGTTACTGAATTGTTTCAACAAATCGGTGAACTTCTGAACATCACACAGAAAATAAGTTGACAAAGTTACATCTTACTGACTCTGTGGGCTTCTAGGCCTATCTTTCATTTAAAATATATATATATATATATATATATTATTCTGGAACCCTTTCACAAAGTTCAAACATCAGACGGCTGTTCAGTACCAGGCATTTGGCAAATCTATGGCCTTAAACCAGGCTGGTGGCTCTGTGGTCCCCACTCCCTCCCAAGCTTCTCTACCCATTCTAGAGAAGTAGACCAAATAACACTTAAGTTGACTTTCTTCAGATCATATATACGCAACATACGTATGCAATGGCCAGAATTGTACTTATCTCAGATAATGAGTACACACCTGAAAGGGTCACCGTATTTGATTCAACTATAATAATATGTCCAGATTCCACCCTCTTTTTTTCTTTAAGGAAGTGGGAAATTAAGAACAGGTGTGAGATCTGGAGTGCTAAAGGACACACACAGTCCCCAGAGGCTTTGTCTTTGTTAAATATATTGTTAGAGTGCTTCCATAAATGTCATGAAGTTATAAAGATAATTGTGTGTCTTGGAGTCCTGTTGGGAGCTGAGGACAAGTGATTTTAGTGATGAATAGACAATATATTTTAAAATTATCTACAAATGATTCCATGGCAAAAGTAGCATGACAACTGCTGAAAATTTCCATGCACATATAGATGCCATTCTGCTACTTCTGCTTTTCACACGTGGGACATCAAACAAAACCAAACCCTGGGGACATGCAGACAGGGTGAAAGGGACTTCAGGGACTGCTGGCACCTCTGCAGTTTATTGGAGGGAAAAACCTCCCGGGATAGTCAGTGCTACACTATGGACTAACCAATGCTTCTAAATGAAAAATTAAGAAAGGTTATTATGAATAGACAAGTGGAATCAGAAAGAAAGAAGAATTAATTTTTAAAACCCCAAACTCATTACGGGTTTGTATCTTGCTGTATTTTTCCATGGTCCTCAGTCTTAGCCAGTTTAGTGTAAAATAAATTTTACAAGCTTTGGTTGGGGAATTAACATGACCAGAAAGAAATTGGCTTTAGTACATTCCTAAGCCTTCCAATTTCAACTTAAATCAAGGCATCTTGTCCAGTCATGTTTCAATCACTTTTTAAGATGAATTATGCATGTGCAATACACTTGAACAGTCTTCTGTCCCTAAATTATGTTTGCAAACTCCTGCAATCTTATTTAATTGCATTAAATGCTTTCAATTATTTCTTTTTTCCCCCTTTTTCCAGGGAGATTTCTTGACTCTATTCTAACCCTTTGATGCTTTCTAACTTTCTATAACCATTCACAGCTTACTAGAGTAGACAAGCATGAAATTAATGCTGTGTAGTAGTAATTCACTAATGCCAAGAAAGTTTGTTGCTTGATTATTAGGTAACACTGCTCACATTTTAGGTCCTGATTTTCCTTCAGTAGAATGTGGCCAGAAGTTTGTAACTCTTGAACCAAATAATTTTAGTTTTATGAACAAATAAAGGACTTGTTTGGCTTTTTTCCTAATATTGGTGGGGGAGGGTTACATGATAATTGCTTAAGCAAGAAGAGCTCCATTTATTTTTTAATTTCAATTATATCTTAAGGAAACATGTTTTTTAATTATTTTGTTGTTGTTGGTTTCTTTACTAAATGTCTCTCTGACTGAAGTCCAACTGTAGGTTCAACTGACTTAGTCCTTGTGTATATCATCAATAAAATGATCAATTAGGGGATTTAGCCACAGCTTTTTTCTCTTTTTGGCAATTTCTTCAAACACTTTTTGCACAGTGATTCCAGTCATGCAAGTGACTGTTGATTAGGTAAAATTATCAGGACAAACATTTCTAAACCTCCTGTGGAAAAAATCACACAGACTGTCTTTGTAAGTGGCTCTGATAATTTCCTTTTTGATGCCTGAAACTTCCTAAATAAATGTCACTTTGTAATGAGACTAACTTTGGTCTCCAGACTGTTCCTTTAAAAATCGTAGTCTGGAATCCTTGCATATGTAGTCCTTGCATTGTTGATGCAACTTGATTGTTATATAGAAATTTTAATTATGGTATAAATGCTATGTTTGAAATATCAAAGTCTAATAGGCTTTGTTGTCTGTTAAAAGGATTGAGTTACATGTATCTAGGTGGCCTGACTGCTGAATGACAGGCCACTCACAAGAAGAATTACTATTATACCTGGCAGGACCCCATAAACAAGAGGGCTGGATACCGACAGGGCATTGAAAATGTTTCAATCTTCTAGTTTCAAACTCTCTGGAGTCATAGAATCTATAACTCCCAGTTGATCAGGGAGCTTCTCTTTTCTTCCCATCGTGTCTTGGGAAGACTCAGGTCAGCATTTGATTTTTCAATTTCTCTGTTGTCAGTGTATAAAGGTCCATGTGCTTAGAGGAAAAACAATGCAACTGCATCTACTTCTGTCTTTAACTTTAAAAATTAACCTTCAGCCACACTTGTATACAGACACACAGCCTATTACCCCTATTATAGTAATTTTGTAAAATTATGGTCTTTCTGGAGAGATAATCCTGGAATTCACAATCCTTGAAAACTAATATTTTCTTGTATATCATCGTATCACAGAACTTGGTTCTTAGTCACTTATGTGTTAATTTTGTTTACCAAACATCCCCCCTACCCCTTCATTGTGAAACTGAGAAATGAGACTTTATGCTGTGAGGCAAAATAAACACACATGGACAGAGAAATACTAAACTTTGTAACTGTATAGAAATTACAGGATAAGGGAATGGATTGAAGTCCAAGATGATGCTACAAAAGTGGAATCATCATAGGAAAAACAGAATAGTTGGAAATAAGAGTATGTTTTAGAAGAAGTATGTTCAATTTGATAGAAAAAAATCACAGATTTAAAATTATAAATAACTTTAAAAATCATGGGGTTAACTAACATCCCTTTGTAGACAAAGAGTTTGAAATCCATAGATTTTATGTGGCATTTTTAAAACTAAGTAGTTAATAATGAATCCAGAACAATAGCCTAGAATTTCTGACTCTGGATCTAGCTTTCTGTTATAGCTTAATGTGTCTTCTATTGAGTTTCATATGACAAAGAAGACTTTAGAGATATTCAAGAGGCTACTTGAAATATGGAACTGGAGTTAATGTGCTGCCTAAATAGAGAAAATAAAGCAAATCAGTAAACCATGAGGAACACTAATGAAATGGTGAAAATATAAGACAAAAAACAGTAGCTGCAGGGAAGAATAAAAATTCAAAGTAGCAATGCTATTAAAAGAAATTATAGAAAGAAGTAATCAAGAACTTGACCTCTAGAAACAGAAAGAATAATGTTTAGTTGTGTACCACTTAACTGTTGAATAATGTTAGTCAGCTCTTAAACTGAAATACAATGTCTTGGTCTATTAAATAGCATAAAAACAGTATGTACCTCAAATACTCTTATGAACACACATGGTTAAAAATGTACAATTAGTACATTGTCCCATAAAAAAAATTTTTATACATTGTGATTATGGCTATTATTGGCTAATCTGGAAGCCAAGAGGATAGTAGTTTTTAATGAGCATAGTGATATTAAATGCTAACATGGAGGTTTGAGAAATAATCCCACCAAATTTTTAAATATAGTAAGTTTGGGTCATTTTTAACCAGTAAGAGTCAGTTTAAATAAAAATTCGATTGTATTGTTACTTTTAGAAAAGAGAAAGAAAATTATATCTTTAACCTGGGGTATATTTTTGAAAAGATTACTAATGTGTAAAATAGATCAGGCATCTATATTTCACTTCTAAGTGGCATGTATTTACCTGAAAATCTTAGTAGATGTGTTTTTGCAAGTCATGAAACTAGTACTGCTTACATGTTTAGATATTTTAATAGCCTTTTGAAGTACTGGAAATTTTTAATGTAGCCAACACTGCTATCCAAAGTCATCAGAAGTTTTGAGTGTTTTCATCTCATGACTTGTTTATAGCATATTCACATTTCTCTCACAAATAGTTCCCTGGGAAAATTAGGCAACTGAGAATCAGCTTAAAAATATCCACACCTCTTATTTCCTTCCAAATACATTTTATTTGATTAGCAATTATGGACCATTGTAGATGATTACTAATTCAAGGCAATTCAGCAAGAGTTAATGGAGGCAGAAAGCTAATAACTCAGTTTTAGGCATTAGAACAAAGTGACCTAATATTATCTTCTGTTATTTATTTTGACTCACATGAGTCACCAAGTCTCTCCTAAGTGGATTTTGAAATTCCCAAGATGGGAGGATAGAACAGAAAGTTTGCTTTTGCTTTTGTGACCTCGTGGGTGCCTAATTCCAAAGAGTCTTCACAAAGCATTTAATTCAAGATATTCCTTAGTCCTTACATGCATTTCTTGGAAGATAGGGTTATGCCAGTTCTGGAAAGCCCAGAGGTATTGACTATAATATTTATGCTGTGTTTAAACCTGTTTGTGCCACTTAAATATTATATTCAATACCCTTTTCTATCTTTTCTCCCTCCTGTTTATGGGATCACTGCATCTCTTCAAGCACTCACCCTCAAGCTCTGTCCATTGCAAAACCTACCTTCTGGATTATGACTCCCAGCAGGGAACAAGGGAGGAAAAGGATAGTTAGGGAGTTTGGGATCAACATGTACACACTGCTGTATTTAAAACAGGTAATCAACAAGGTCCTGCTATATAGCACGGGAAACGCTACTCAGTGTTATGTGATAGCCTGAATAGGAAACAGGGAATCTGGGCGGAGAGAGGATACCTGTATATGTATGACTGAGGTGTTCTGCTGTCCACCTAAAACTGTTGAGTTGTTTAGTCACTCAGTCGTGCCCACTCTTTTGCAGCCCTGTGGACTGTAGCCCACCACGCTCCTCTGTCCATGAGATTTCTCACAAGAATTCTGGAGTGAGTTGCCATTTCCTTCTCCAGGAGATCTTCCTGACCCAGGTATCAAACCCACATCTTCTGCATCAGTTCAGTTCAGTTCAGTCACTCAGTCATGTCTGACTCTTTGTGACCCCATGAACCGCAGCACGCCAGGCATCCCTGTCCATCACCAACTCCCAGAGTTCAACCAAACTCATGTCCATTGAGTTAGTGATGCCATCCAACCATCTCAGGCACTGTCGTCCCCTTCTCCTCCTGCCTTCAATCTTTCCCAGCATCAGGGTCTTTTCAAATGAGTCAGTTCTTCGCATCAGGTGGCCAAAGTATTGGAGCTTCAGCTTCAGAATCAGTCCTTCCAATGAACACCCAGGACTGATCTCCTTTAGGATGGACTGGTTGGATCTCCTTGCAGTCTAAGGGATTCTCAAGAGTCTTCTCCAACACCACAGTTCAAAAGCATCAATTCTTCAGCTCTCAGCTTTCTTTATGGTCCAACTCTCACATCCATACATGACTATAGGCAGGCAGATTCTTTACCACTGAGCCATGAGAGAAGCCCTCTTGAAACTACTATAACATTGTAATCAGCTATATTCCAATATAAAATAAAAAGTTAAAAAAAAAAACCTACTTTCTGGAAGGGATGTACTTTAGCCATTTTCACCATAGTATGAATATAAGCCACCATTTTCCTCTCCCAGAGTTGTCTGCTTTATATATCTTATCTGATGATAGAATTAAAAAAAAAAAAAAAAGTATATTCTGCTAGATCCATCTTAATATTAAAGAGACAAATTCCTGGGTCCTTAGAATTATATCATGCTGTAGACTGTTGGTGTCACTCCCAAATTTGTTAAATCCTAACTCTCAATGTGGTGGTATTTGAAGGTAGCGCTTCTAGGAACTGATTAGATCATTGGGCAAAGCCCTCATTAATACAATTTGTGCCTTATAAAATCAGTGCCCAGGGGGCTTATGTTTGTTTTATAGTCACCAGTCTAGGGTAATTTTGTTAAAGCAGCCTGGATAAACTAAGACATAACATGAGGAGACATGGACACAACTGTACTTTATCCTGGGGCTGTGCATTTGGTTCTTCTGCCTACTAATGTGCAAGGAACATGTGATCACAAGCATGGAGGATGGACTTCCGGAGACCTTTTTCTTCAGATTTATAATAAAACACTTTAATATTAAAAAAGCCACACCAATTTAGGCATCAAAAGTAAGAAAGACATTTTTAGTTATTGAAAAGTAACCCTGGGGGAAATTGGATCTTACTTGCTCTGTCTTTGGATGGTCAACACATGTATATAAAGATTCCAAACTTCTATGAAAATAGAACATTAGTCACTTTATTAGATGTCGCTAGACCATATTTTCCTTATTCTTCAACCTCATTAAAGTGACTTCTGAGGTGTCCTTGCCCCACACAAGCACATTATGCATTCAGATATTTGTTCATGCTCTGTGGCTTTTCTCTCATCTACCACTGAAAGGAAAATCAAATTTGCTCTCTGTCCGATGTTTAAGCATTAAATCAGATATTCTTGGTTACAAAGCTC
The DNA here is from genome assembly GCF_019320065.1 of Cervus canadensis. Classification (NCBI taxonomy): domain Eukaryota; kingdom Metazoa; phylum Chordata; class Mammalia; order Artiodactyla; family Cervidae; genus Cervus; species Cervus canadensis. The sequence continues at coordinate 23,628,043 of NC_057389.1, read as the reverse complement.
AGAAGGATGTTCTGTAAAGAAAAGTATCATGTTATGTAGCTATGTTAGAAAAGTCTATGTTATGGGATTGCTTTTAAGGAAAAATAGGATTATTATGAGGTCTTCAATATATTTTAGTAACAGAGGCTTTTCTTGGATATAATGTGATTTAGCACTGCCTTCTATTGAAAGTCATACATTATCAAAGAAGTTACACAGTGATATCCCACTGAAATGAATGTGGTCTAATTTTAAAATAACCCTCTGTAATACAAATTATAGGCCAAAGATTTAGCCATTAAAAGAATTGGGGAAAGAATGGATATATGTATAACTGAATCACTTTGCTGAACACCTGAAACTAACATAATACTGTAAATCAGCTCTACTCCAATATGAAATTAAAATTTAAAATTTAGACTATTATAGAAAAAATTAATGCTACTGCAAAAGGGCATAAATGGGAAAAACTGAAAAAAATAAACAATAAAAGACTGTAAGTAGCACATTGCATTATAAAGAAATACAGATTGTTAAAAATTCATTTAATCTTGAGTACTTCTAAACATTAAGCACCTTTACACATTGATGTTAATTTGGAAATAAACTGGATCAAAATAAAACCTGTTTTAGTTCTATAATGCAGAAAATTGTTACATTAATAAATTTTTACTTCAAAGATCTATTCTAGTGTTATAGCATTTGGAAATTCAATAAAAATGTTCTCAGAAAGGATTTTATGAAGACAGTATATAGACTCATCTATCAACTGCTTCATGTGGACATATAAGTAATAAAGGTATAAGGATTAGAATCTGTTTTTAATAACAGTCATATATTAAACTAAAAGGGAAGATCCAAAGAGTGGACATGTTCATTTAGAGCTTTGGAAAAGTACTATAAAAAATGATTCTTGGACTTTAATTATGCCAAGGAAGAGAGAAAATTTACTCCTCCTCCATACATGCCACTTAGAATTTAATTTTAGGTGTTCTGCTTGGTGGGTATTTGAAAATAAAGTTTGACAAAACTTATGGCTTCAAATTTAATCCAATCCTACTGTGACCTATGGCTTGAAAATAAGAGTGAAAGATGTAAATTGACTTCCTCTTTAAGTTAAGGAATGAGTGGCACATTTCCTAGTAATAATAAACAGGAAAAATTTAACCCACCCAGAAAGCAGATTGGCTATGTTATCAATAATGAGTTCTCATTGATATAATACTTACATTTTGCAAACTGTATGACTGAATGTGTGACTTTCATTTTAAAATAGTTTTGGAAAAATTTTTGCAAAGCAATTCAATATCTTGATATAAACTTTTTATTAAGAACAGTAACAAAAATTTTAAGTGTCTATAAGATTCTCTATTCAAGTTTTAGGCTGACCAATAATGCCTTGTAGTATCAACCAATGTAAAATGTTCAGAACACAGGGAAGTATTTTCTCAAGATGGCATGTTGTTCCACTACCAATTTAGAGAAGGTGGTTGTTAGAAGTCCTCTTGGAGAAGAGCTGGAAGAGCAAGGTGGGGTACCAAAGGTGGTACCTGCACCCTTCATTCATTCTTCCGAATCTCCTTTGAATGAGACACATAAGGGTAATGGAGAAAATTAATCAAGAATCTTGAAATAAAACTTGTAAATTTGAAAGTTCATTGATATATCAGCCTTTCAAAATCCTTTAGACTCAAGTCAAAGACACCTGGATTCTCTCCTTCCCATGCTGTAGTCTTGCTGTGATGTTCTCTGCAATTTTGAGAGCAAGTCAGATATTAGGTGCTGAGCTTGAATCAGACTGTGGTTGAGGTGATACTGTGTTATTGTTATCGTTCAAAGTCAGTGATGTAAACATATGAGAATATTGAAAATCAGAAGGAAGTTATAACATTACCATCTTCATTTTAATCCAGGCTTTTCTGACGACTTTTGGTGGAATATATGCTTAGTTACTCAGTCATGTCAACTCATTGCAACCCCAAGGACTGTAGCCCACCAGGCATCTCTGTTCATGGGGATTCTCCAGGCAAGAATACTGGAGTGGTTTGCCATTTCCTTCTCCAGTATCTTCCTGACCCAGGGATCGAACCCAGGTCTCCTGCATTGCAGGCAGATTCTTTACCAACTAAACAATGAAGGAAGCCCTTTGGTGAAATAACAACATGTAAAGGAGGCTTTGACAGTTTCTTTCTTTTTGTGGAACAGAGCAGAGGGTAAAACAACTCATCTGATTCAAAGAGAAAATAAAAAACAGCAGTTGAGACAGTTACATCTTGCTCTGATGACCCTCACTCACAAATGTCAGGTAGGCCCCTGGTTACAACTTGCCACAGGACACTGGAGTCTGTTTATTTGAACATATCATATCAAAATGACATATCAGAATTGCCTCAATATTGTTTGTTATTTTAGGAAGTAGAAAGGTAAAACCAGCCTCGAAGAGACTGGTATCCCTATTCATCTAAACATTGTCAGTTTCTCTAATATCTCTTTAAAACCGAGCAGCTAATTTTTTGGCAAAAAAAAATATTAGATTTTTGTGGGGGAAAAACAGAAATATCCACAGCTAACAGAATGTAAGCTGAGAGAGCAAACAGAATTCCAAGTATTGTCTTGCTATTCTGCTTCAATGCTTCTTGGCAAGGATAACTTATTGTCAAAGACATCTCCACTGAACTCTCACAACATAAATTTAATAGCCACAAGAATGTTAACTTGATCCCTAACTGTCAAAGTGTTATTGTTGAGTTAACATATTTTAGACAAATTTATTAAATTTTATCTACTCTACAGGTATTAACAGATATTGTAACCCAAAGAACCCGGGGTTTACAGACACATGTGAGATGGTTATAGCAGCCATTTGAGTTTTTCTGCCAAAGCTGGGTAAACACAAGATGTCTTCTCTTAAGTAATATCTTGAAGAGAAGTTCTCTTCCAGAATACTAAGCATAATGTCAGCTTCCAGCAGTGCCAAGGGTCTGTTGTGTCCTGGGTATTGTTAGAATCACTGAGGGAGAGACAAAAGATTTGAAAATGATTGTAGCCACTGTTCATTAAGGACCTACACACTTTGCCACACCAGGCATTCTGCATGGTGGCACTGCTAACAGCCTTTGCCTGGTTAAGAAGTTACAGGGACTAGAGAGTTTATATAGGTAAAGGGTTAAGAGAAAGCTCAGGTTCTAAAACCCAAAGGGATCTATACCTCTTACACTTGTCATCTTTGTGGGAAAAGTGGAGAATGTTAGAATGGAAAGAAGAGATAGAATTTGTGCAGTTCTCCTTCACCCTAGAGTGTCCACATAGTGCAGGGATAAGACAGATCCAAGGTATAGTGGCTGGGGTGAAATATCCAAAAAGTTGTGGGCTGGAAGCTTCCAGTAGTCAGATTGTGTTTAACTGAAGTGAATTTAAAATATAGAGTCTTGCCAACAGATCAGATGTATCTTTTTCTATGAGTTTGTGCTCATTATACAAATCTGGGCTAGACTTGAAGTAGTGACTCATTGCAGCTCTTCAATTAGGCTCTGTTCTAAAGAAGGATATTCAGCTGCAGACTCTCTGCTAGCTCTGCAAAGTTCCAGGCTGATATTAACAAGTTGCTCTTTAGAGTATCTTCTGAAGTGATAACATTCACTAAGTATATACAGGAACACAGTGAAAAATCAACCAGGCTTCTCTCTACAGTATATATTACACTTTTAAAAGAAGTTTTCTTCTTTCTTGACATTAGGTTTCTAAACCTAAGAAGTAGTAATGCTTGACTTAGATATAATCAATAAATTTGCAATTTATTCTAAAAATAGCTGAAGTTAATACTATAAAAATTCAGCAGACTGCCCTCATAGTGAAAATAAATCCCAGAATTTCCTATAGGCTTCACCCCTTGCAAATACAAGGTCCTATAACTTGGCTGAGAAAGGCTTGTTGAAAAATCACATCCTGACCCTAACACATTTATAATGAAGATGACTTTGTCTGTAGAATGATTTTTTTCTGGTGGTGGGGGGAAGGATAGGTGTCATCTTCACTCCATGGTGTCTCAAAGATATCTCACTCTTGAATAACTCAACCTGTATTTATTGAAAAAAAATGATCTGGCATTTTATTCACTTCTCACTTACTATCTAATTGGCAAGATAAAACACATGAAACAATTTAGAAAAGAAAATAGCATAGCTTCCAAGGACTTTCCCAGAAGGACAAAGAAAAGGCAAGTCAGCATAATCTAGAAGAGTTGGCAAAGATTTAGGAAGGATTGGAGCTAGAGTGGTCTCAAAGATTGAGTGGAACTTGAGTAAACTAGAAAGTGGAAATAGAAGGAAAAGAATTTTAAAGAAGGAGAGTAATAGGATTTTTGAGTATGCAAATAATTATGCCATTAGAAGTGGAGGAATGTGAAGAAACTGGCCTGAGTGGCAGGTCCAAGTAGTTGGGTAAATAAGTGAAACCAGCTTAGAGGTCTTGAAACTTGAAGTGGTTCCAGAATTTAGAACTGATACCACAGGAAGTAGAAAGGGTTGTAGATCCTTGAGCTATTTGTTGCTGTTCAGTCACTATTTCATGTTTTTTTGCAACCCCGTGAACCTCAGCATGCCAGGCTTCCCTGTCCTTCACTATCTCCTGGAGTTTATTCAGATTCATGTCCATTGATTTGGTTATGTCATCCACCATCTCACCCCCTTCTCCTGCCCTCAGTCTTTTCCAGCAGCAGGGTCTTTTCCAATGAGTTGGCTTTTTGCATCAGCTGGTCAAACTATTAGAGCTTCAGCATCAGTTTTTCCAATGAATTTCAGGATTGATTTCCTTTAAGATTCACTGGTTTGATCTCCTTGCTGTCCAAGGGACTCTCAAGAGTCTTCTCCAGCACCATAATTCGAAAGCCTCAATTCTTCGGTGCTCAGCCTTCTTTATGGGCCAAATCTCACATCCATAAATGACTACTGGAAAAACCAGAGCTTTGACTATATGGACCTTTGTTGGCAAAGTGATGTCTCTGCTTTTCAATACACTGTCTATGTTTGTCATAGGTTTTCTTCCAAGGAAATGCCTTTTAATTTCATGGCTGCAGTCACTATCCACATTGATTTTGGAGCCCAAGAAAGTAAAATCTGTTATTCTTTCCACTTTTCCCCCATCTAGTCCTCAGAATTTAGAATTGATACCATTAGAGGTAGAAAATATTGTAGATCCTTGAGCTATAGAATAACACTGTCTACTTATTTGCCTTCATGTGCTTTCATCCTCTACTTGAGCCCCAAGTAATGGATGGAAGGGATGGATGTTCAGTCTTGAGTCGCAGAAAGTTGGCTTGACCTAGTAGACAGAAAAAGCAGAAAGTTCTGAGGTGAATACAACGAAAAGGGGAGGAAGCACAATACAAGAGGTGGGGTTTAGACACTGATTCCTATTCCAGCTTTAACATTTTCAAGTTGTGTACTGGGGAAAGGGAGGCTAAACTTTTCTGTCTCAGTTCTCTTATTTTGAAAATGGAAATAAAATGGAGATAAAATCTTTTAGATTTTAATGAGAATATTAAAAATTATGCATGATACCTATTATAGTACCTGGAATCAAGCACACACAAGCATCTTTCTTAACCTTGCTGGAGATCTTTCAAAATCTATTAGAATGACAGCACTCTTGGGTAGACTAAGGCTGTGGTAGTACTTGGAGTGTGTGTGTGTGTGTGTGTGTGTGTGTGTGTGTGTGTGTGTGTGTGTGTGTGTGTGTGTGTGTGTGTGTGTGTGTGTGTGTGTGTGTGTGTGTGTGTGTGTGTGTGTGTGTGTGTGTGTGTGTGTGTGTGTGTGTGTGTGTTAGTCCCTCAGTTGTGTCTGGCTCTTTGCAACCCCTTGGACTGCAGTCAGCCAGGCTTCTCTGTCCATGGGATTCTCCAGGCAAGAATGCTAGAGTGGGTTGCCATCCCCTTCTCCAAGTATTTTGAGTAACACATCAGAAAGAACAAAACTAAGTAACATAAATAATTCCATAAGAAAAACTAGAAGGAAAAGATGGGGGAGGGTCAGAGGAAATTGATTCATAAGTTGGCCTAGGATGGACCTTGAAAAGAGTTAGAATTGGGAAGTGAGGTATTGCCACTCTTTTCTCTTTATCTCAAGGTCTTAGCTCGTTAAAGTCAAGAATCCATCTTTGAAGTTGAATTCTCTGCCAGAAGTTGTCATATTGACAGTGATAGCCCCGAACAGTTTAATTTTCTCATCCAGTTTGAATACAGTCTCTCACTCGGTCTTGCCCATACACTGAAAAAGATTAGAATCTGTTCCTCAGCCTCCGGTAAATAATTTTGTCAAAAATGTTTCCTCAGGTCTAAGAAGACTCTGCAGGTAGTCGATAAACAGAATCCACTCCTGCCTGATTTTCCACACTGAAGTCTTTCCCATAGGAATAAATTAAAATCTCAGCACTGCTTTTTTTGGGGGGGTTGCTTTTTTCTTTTGTGAATGTGGTACCTAGACCAAGTCATGTTTTATTTGAAAAGATCATATTTTTGAAATGAATAGTGAAGCTTGTTTAGATTCCAGCACCTCTTCCTTTGTTTCAAATATTGGATGGGTTGTGTTCAGGTGTTAGAAGGCAGAAGGAGACTTTGTATGCTCACAATGACCTAGTATTGATTAACTTGAATTTTCTCAGGTATTTATTTAAGCATTTCCTTGCTTCAAAATTTCAATTGGGATGCAGCAGATGAAAACTGACAAATTGTTGTAAAGTATTATGCCTCTGGTCTGAATATAATCACAACTAAATGTCTTTAAATATGACACTTTTTCTGTGAGCTGCAAAGCTGTTTGCCCTGCAGAATTAACTGGTATATTACTTTAAGGCCCATCTTTGTTAGGAAATGGATTGACTTGGGGGCAATATCAAATTAGATTGAGGAACAGTAAAGATTGAACTACTGAAACTTCATTCTCAAAGTTCCTATTAATACAAACTATTTAATAAATTACAATATATGTGTTTGTAATTCATGAGTTCTGTGAAAGTATATACTTTGACTTGTCTTCCTTTTGTAAAAGTAGCTTATTCTCATTTCTCTGATAGAAGTGGCTCCCCTCCTAATATGTATTTTCTCTCTCATTCTGTTTTTTCACATTACAAATAACAGATAAACTCAGTTCTGACAATATAACATTAAAGAATCATATTTAATGCCAAACAACTCAATTTCCACATTGAGAAGTTAAGACTGAGTCAGTTTAAGTGATATACTGACAATGTGAAACTAATTAGTGGCAAAATTGATAATGGATCCCAGTCCTCTTGAATCCCAAGGGTCTTGACGAGTTTCCCATCTCACTGTATTATCTTCATTAGGCCAGGCAACTGAAAAAATACAGAGTGCTAGTTTACAGAGGAATTATTTTTAACACATGGTATTAGAGGATATTGTAGTATATGAGGGTCCCTGACACCACCCTTATGGCAGAAAGTGAAGAAGAACTAAATAGCCTCTTGGTGAAAGTGAAAGAAGAGAGTGAAAAAGTTGGCTTAAAGCTCAACATTCAGAAAACTAAGATCATGGCATCCGGTCCCATCACTTCATGGCAACTAGATGGGGAAACAGTGGAAACAGTGGCTGACTTTATTTTTCTGGGCTTCCAAATCACTGCACATGGTTATTGCAGCCATGAAATTAAAAGACACTTGCTCCTTGGAAGGAAAGTTATGACCAACCTAGACAGCATATTAAAAAGCAGAGACATTACTTTGCCAACAAAGGTCCGGCTAGTCAAGGCTATGGATTTTCCAGTAGTCATGTATGGATGTGAGAGTTGGACTATAAAGAAAGCTGAGTGCCAAAGAATTGATGCTTTTGAACTGTAGTGTTGGGGAAGACTCTTGAGAATCCCTTGGACTGCAAGGAGATCCAACCAGTCCATCCTAAAGGAGATTGGTCCTGGGTGTTCATGGGAGGGACTGAGTTGAAGCTGAAACTCCAATACTCTGGCCACCTGATCCTGGAAAAGATTGAGGGCAGGAGGAGAAGGGGACGACAGATGAGATGGTTGGATGGCATCACTGACACAATGGACATGGGTTTGGGTGGACTCCGGGAGTTGATAGACAGGGAGGCCTGGTGTGCCACGGTTCATAGCGTTGCAAAGAGTCAGACACGACTGAGCAACTGAACTGAACTGAACTACCCCCAAAGAGCTGCCTGTGTGGTGCCATCCATGGCGTCACAGAGTTGCACACGACATAGTGACTGAACATCAACACAACTGCTCCCAAATATCTGCTGTAGAATGTTTATTTTTGCCTGAAAACATTTTTAAAACATGGTGCAGCTATGTAAAAACTGCTTTTAAATTTCCAGCATTCTTTAAAAATAATTAAACCTCTGGCACTTTAGTAAGAATTAGTTCATTACATTGGGTTACTGACCTGAGAAATACTGTAAGGATGTGGTATTTGGTCTTAAAGGGAAGACGGATCAATTCAGAGCAAAGGGCCATATGTCCAATAGAAAAGTGTGTGTGTGTAATAACTATTATCATGCAATTGTAGAAGAATGGCTTTAGACAATTTAGTTGCCGTATGAAACACTCTGAATTCTAACAGTTTCCTGTTTAAAAATATACATCAAAGCTTGAATTCAGAGATATATACAAAAACTCAAAAATTTAAACATGAACACAGATATAAGAGGGCACAAGACTTCTTGCAATATCCCCACATCAATGCCAATGACCGTATCTCCAATTAGATAACATGGGGCCGGCACCACAAGACACACATGCTTAATAGAATAAGTCAGAACCTAAATAGAAAAAATTACTCAAAAACTTTGAGGAACTCCACATGCCTATAAAAATGTGAATGTGGCAGCAGATGGCAGTTCTTTTGCATGAGAGGCATGACAGCCTGAACTCAGAAATATGGAGAATTTAGCTTGGGCTTCAAGCCCACAATATTATTCACCCACGTTTGCTCTGGGAGACTCAAGTGTTACACTATAGAAGGCTACTGTTCTTTTCCCTGAGATGAGACATTTTCTTTCCAGAGATCTGAATGATTCTGACTTAATACTGGGGGATAAAAGGCCTTTGGCGGGGGGATGGCATGGAAGGAATAAAAGAGAATAAGGCAAACAAAATATATCAGGAAAGAAAATGGTGAGAGGAATTAGTGAAGACATGGAAAGAAAATGTATGATGAGACTCTATTTAAATGAATTTAAGCATGTTGGATTGGTTCAGGTCTGAGCACATTTCTATAGCCAGAATAACCTAAGGGTGAAGCAATACAACGCATATTTGCTGCAATCAATCTAGTTTTTTAATTCTTTCCTCAGACCTCCACCTTGCCTACCATCCACACACAAAGTCTTTTATAAAAAGACTAACGATGACTTAATATATTTTCCATGAAAGTAAAAGATTATTTAGCAAGAGCAAAACCACTTTAAAGTAGTATATTGCTAAAGTTGAATAAACTTCTATTTTCTCATCCTACTCACATTCTTTGCAAGACTGACATTTAAAACTTTCATCCTTATGCACCATTAATTTCAAATATACCTTCTTAGACATTTCAAGCTCTCGAATATTTGAAACTATAGACAACACTTTTACTAAATTCTGTCTTATTTACCTCATTTATTTTGTATGACTAAGTTGGAATTTGCCTTAGAGACCTAAATCTCAGAGAGAAAACAGTATTTTATTACTTATGGGTACATAAATCCTTTCTTAATGATTCAACCGTTGTTAGCCACTATTGGGTCAGAATAATTGAAATTCTCTGTGCTTAGTGCTTCTAGCATTTGCAAGTAACTTTATCAGCTGCCTACTCCTCCTAAATAAAGGCTATATTTTTGGTAAAGCTGTTGCTAGAACTTGAATAGTGACTCAAACTTTAGCTAGTCAGTGCAAATTTATTTTCTAGTAATTCTAGTTTCAAAAACAATTGGATTGTGACATGCTAATGACCTAAGAGATGGAGTAGGAAATGGCAACCCACTCCAGTATTCTTGCCTGGAGAATCCCCTAGACAGAGGAGCCTGGTGGGCTGCTGTCCATGGGGTCGCACAGAGTCGGACACGACTGGATGACCTACATGTGTGACGTGGCAAAGTGTGTACACACTGCCTGCCTTCTTGATGTAACCCAGAAGCTCCCACACGTGTAAAGCCCCAAGTTCTGTTGTGATCAGTGCAAGGGGATGGTGTTCAGTGGCTTTCAGTTCGGACTCTTCAGCTCCTGGCGCTGGGTGCTAAGTTACTTCAGTCGTGTCCTACTCTTTGCAACCCCATGGACTGTAGCCTGCAGGCTCCTCTTTCCTGCAGGCTCTTCTTGCCTGGGATTTGCCAGGCAGGAATACTGGAGCAGGTTGCCATTTCCTTCTTCAGGGGATCTTCCTAACCCAGAGATCAAACCTGGGTCTCTTGCATTGAAGGAGGAATTTTTACCGCTGCGCCACCAGGGAAACCTTGGGCCAAAGTGCTTGAACTCTCATGTCAAAGCTAATCACTGGTAAACAGGTTTAATGATAACTATTTCATAGTGTTGATGTGATGTTAGAATGTAAATCTTAGGAAAACACCTGGCACATAGTTCACATTCAATAAAAATAGAGCAACTATTTTTTTAAGGCCAGTAAGTCAGATCTCTGGGTTTCATATGTACACTTTGGAATGACCTCTAGAATAGTAGTGCCCTGTGTGGTGATGATTAAGGGCTTAGGGAAGGACTTCCTACAAGTTGCTTAAACTTGTTCTTGTTTAGAGATTCTTTGGGAGAAGAACATTTTAGAAATAGCTAGCCAAATGCTCAAGTACAAAACAAATTTCATTCTCTTTCTTTCATTTATTTCTTTCTTCCCTACTCATCCCTACCTAGCCCACTCTCACTCTAGGGCTACAGAAAATATTTGTCCAATATCCTTTATCTAGAAGCTATATACAACTTATACTATTGAATCACATCAGCTTTTTCATATATAGAAGTTACTGTAATTTGGTAATGTTTTTTATTATATCTGATTTTTTAATTTAAAATGAATTGTTCTGCTATCTCACTTTCCCCCCAAATCCACATTCTCCTTAGTTTATGGAAGTAAAACACTGAAATAATATTTAAATAAGATTCTAACCAATGCTGACTATAGTAGGAGATGTCCTGTGGTTCCTTTATATTGTGTCGTATTCAAATACTGCTTTTGTTCAATGTTTACAGATCAGACAATCCCCAGTTAGCATTTGTGATGGGCTTTTCCCCTAAATATACAAGTGGCCTTAGTGTCTATAAAATTTAATAAAACAACCAACTACTCGACACAACTATATGATGTCCTAAGTAAGTTCGCAGTGATTAACCTGAAACCCTGTCCCATGTATGCCCCTATAGGAATCCATAGTAGCAAAGTAAGCCTGTTAAGAAGGACAGACATGAATGGTTTTGCCATGTTGTAATCCTTTAAACTAATCAACGGCAAGACAGCTTGGTATTGATCAAATTGGATTTAGGAAGAACTATGATATATGCTCAATAAATATTTGTGCAATAAATAAGTGATTAAGCAAAAAAAAATGAATGCTTTGAATAAATCATTCCTTGTCTTTCATAAATTTTTAAGTGAGGACTATATTGCTCTGAGAAACTAAAAATAACTGCTTTATTAACTAAGAAAGCTGATCAGGATTTCTCTGAGAAAGAAAAAAGCATGCAGTATCTTTTTACATACCATTGCTCAGAGGGCTTCCCTGGTGGCTCAGATGGTAAAGAATCCGCCTACAAACCTAGGGAGACCTAGGTTTGGTCCTTGAGTTGGGATGATCCCCTGGAGGAGGGCACAATAACCTGCTCCAGTATTCTTGTCTGGAGAATCCCCGTGGACAGAGGAGCCTGGCACGTTACAGTCCATGGGGTCACAGAGAGTCGGACATGACTGAGCGACTAAGCAGAGCGCATTGCTCAGAGTTTGACATGCCTTAATTTTTTTTTTTTTTTTATCCCATGGCTCTGTCTGCCATCACTTGACACATGTAGATCTGAGGTTTGTAAAATAGTGGGACTTGTAGCAGAACTAGGTAGTAACCAGAACATTAAAATTTTATTCCTCTTGCTATGTCCCAATCTTAACACCATCTTAATACAAATCATTAAGTGTTAGCGATTCATTTAAGTAGAGTTCTGACCTCTACCACATCCTGAGTGTGGGCTCAGTCACTCAGTTGTGTCTGACTCTTGGCAGCCCTGTATGCTGTATCCCGCCAGGCTCCTCTGTCCATGGGATTTTCCAGGAAAGAGGACTGGAGCAGGGTGCCATTTCTCCTCCAGGGGACCTTCCTGACCCAGGGAGCCTCTACAGAGCTGTTAGCTTTCATCATACACATTTGTGTTTACAGATTTTTCTCATGTGTCAAAAGTAATTTTGTGCCTCCTTAGCTTGCATATTCCTTGTTAGAGTTTAAACTCGTTACAAGTACAGTTTGCTTTTTCCTGTAAACCAGGTCACAGAGTTCCGGTGATGTCCACTGGGTACCAAATCAAGTGACTTTATATATTGATTTGCTTTCTTTTTCTTCATAGCATTAAGGATTTTTAGAATTATTATTTTTATCTGTTTACTTATGTGTTCTCTTTATACTTCTCTAGAAAAAACAAGTGACATAAGAGCAGGGACTCGAATTCTCCACTGGTAACCAAGCATTTACAAAGTAATCAGCAGATAGTTGGAGCTTAATAATTATTTAAAGGATGGATCAGTGAAGACCTCCAAACTAGAAAATTCATGTTCCAAATAATATACTTTGATTTGGCTATTTTGTCCTTACTGTTGCAAGAATTCTACTATTGAAGTCTCATTAATTGGCAGCTGAGGAAAAAAACAGTCGAGATGGTCCTATTTTTTAGAAAACACATAAAGTGGAGTCAGACTTACTAGGAACTGAATAAATATGTGTTATATCTAATGCCCAAATACTCTGTAAAAACCAAGTGTTTTCATATATATTTTCCAAAATTTTTGGAATAGTTTCCAAATATTTATCAGCTATATTGTGGGCCAAAGAAGATTGTTTTTCTATGTCAACAGTTCTTGAGGATAATGAAGTTAGTGACTAATTTTATTAATCCATTTATTCTTACTCAGTGAAGTCAAAATGTCCAGATTTTTCCCATACATTTTGATTACTTGATTACAAAGCTAAACAAATTAAAAGAAGGCAAGAGATCTTGGTTTTAGTTTTTTTCCATCAAAGAATCTCCTCTTAATCAACAAATAGTAACTTAAAATTTAACTATTTAATTATTAGTCTTAAGAGTTTACCTGATGACCTGCTTAAATTTAATGCTCATTTAGCCAAAGAAATCTATGAGTCCATTCAAGAAACATTTTATTTTAACCAGGTAATTTATTCAAACAAGGATAGTTTGGCAAAAATACTTATCACCTAAATATTTGCCCTAAATATACTCTTTATCTGAGGTCAGTTCCAAGACCAGAATTTGGAGGAGTCTGTAAGAGTTTATAGCTATCAAATGAAAGAGTCAATTAAATCAGGATCTAATATTCCTAACGTAATTTTTTAAGTGAATGTCAAGAAATCACTGCCTTACATAGCACAGTCATGGGTCTTGGGAAGATGTCTCATAGATAAAAATGCACTGAAAACAGTCTTTGGATGCTTAAATACATCAGCTACTTTTAGTGAAAAAATATGTTTGGATCAATATCCCTGGTTGTCAGCATATAAAAATTGTTGAAAAATCTATTGAACTGGTTAAAAGTACATACAAATCAAAGGCTTTTTAAGGTTGTTGAGGACAGTATTTAAAATGTGTAGTAGATTTTGTGTACCTGAAGCTGTTCTCACCCCCATATTTTCCTTGTCACCATTAACTATCTTTCTGAACAGTGGAAATAATGTTAATTGCCACAAATCTCCCAGATTCCCAATACATATACTTTATGTAAAGTCTTAATGCAATCCATAATACATTTCTGTTTCATGTATTGTACTTCATTTTGTTCCCTTAAAATTGAATGAATTATATAAAAATTGAACTCATATTCCAGCTTACAAATGTGGACTTTCAGCCTATTTATGTTTACTTATTATGGGCTATTTCAGATCAAAGACTGAGACATGTACATGCTGGCACTGTCAATGCCTATGATAAAGCTTGCACAGATAGGTGTTCCCTGGCGCTTGGGAGATTTAGAGAGTGCAGCAGCAGCAGAAGACACACGTATACTTGAACATGTTTTCTTGTTCCTAGAGTACTTTTGCCCACATTTCAACCATGAATTTGTATTTAGCTTGTTTTTTAAAATGATCAATTTCTATCTGTAAGAACTGAACCAAGTATCCATGGACTTAGATTTTAAAAATGACTAATTTGACAGCAATTTTAAGTGCATTGTCTTCCTACTAGCTAAAATTGCATCTCTATACTTAAAGGTAAGGAAGCATACATATGTGAGACATACTTATTCAGTGTATAGGCAATGATTAATAGTCAAGTTGGTGAGGAGGGGGCTCTCAAAAGATTAAATTCCATGCAGACCATGGGTATCCATTGATGGAAAATGTCTAGATTTTCACCAACATTAAAGAGGTTGTTTAGAACCAGCTGGAGATTTAATCAGTGGGTTTTGGCATGAGTGGTGGGGAAAGGGAAAAATACTTTATCCAAACACACTTACATCAGATCAAATAACTCATATGGCTAAACCAACTCATTTGAGAAGAGTGAACAAACAGCAAATTTTTATTCATATTTCCATTATGACAAAATGACCTTTTGTATTTTAAGAGTTTGTGTTTAAATAAAATAATGATTTTCCATGTGAATTTGTAGGCAAAGGGTATTTATTCATTTAGGGCTTCCCTTGTAGCTCAGTTAATAAAGAATCTGCCTGCAATGCAGGAGACTTGGGTTCGATTCCTGGGTTGGGTAGTTCCCCTGGAGAAGGAAATGGCAACCCACTCCAGGATTCTTGCCTGGAGAATCCCATGGACAGAGGAGCCTAGCGGGCTACAGTCCATGGGGCCGAAAGAGTCAGACATGACTTAGCAACTAAACCACCACCACCATTTTTGGCTGCACTGGATCTTCATCGCTTTGCATGGGCTTTCTCTAGTTGTGGAAAGCGGAGGCTAATCTTCGTTGTAGTGTGTGGGCTTCTCATTGTGGTCGTCTCTCTCGTTGTGGAGTACAGGCTCTGGGTGCTTGGGCTTCAGTGGTAGTGGCATGCAGAGAGGAGTTGCAGCTGGCGGACCCTAGAGTGTGGCTCAGTAGTTGTGGGGCATGGGCTCAGTTGTTCCACGGCATGTGGAATCTTCCCAGAGGACCAGAGATCGAACCCTTGTCCCCTGCATTGGCAGGCAGATTCTTACCCACTGCATCACCAGGCAAGTCCAGGATGTTTCATTTCTTCAAATACACAGGATATTTAGGTAAAACTTAAGCAATCTTAAGGAAATGCAAATACATTTTTATTGTACACAGAAGCATCTAGCTTTATTTAGGACATGTACCTTTTAAAAATATATGGCCTGCTATATACACATAAAGTCGGATATATAGAAGCTAAAACCTTGAGTAGTACTAGACCATTGTTTAGTCTAGAACTAGCCACCATCTTCAGAAAGAATTTTCAGCAGACATACAGGTCTACAGGTGTTTTGAGGGGAGCTGTTTCTGATTCTGTAAACCAGAAATGATTTCCTAAGGTTTCCTAAGCTCATTCTTAAGGCTCATACGCTATAACGTTTTTCTTGAGAGGACATATTTAAACTGTAATATTTGAAAATATAGAATGCACCATTCAGTTCAAACACAATTGATTTTCTGAGTCTTTGGGAGACCACTCAGCTTCACATCAACCTATCACAAATCTCCGTGTGTAATTTGATACCTCTGATTCACAGGAGGCCAGGATAATGGTGGAGCAGAGCTAATGGAAGTTAGAATACTAGTGCCTACGTGTAGTATTTGCATAATGAGTTTGGAACCAACAGTGTATTTCTCTACGTGTGGTAGGGGTAACAGAGTGAATGAAATGAAATGTTAAGGTAAAAGCAATAGATCATCTTGCAGTGTGCCGAAAACATTAAGCAATTTGAAAGGTTAATGAACAAAACAGTGGTTCTCTATGAGGACCTCCAGAAAACATTACTGAAACAGCAAAATGAAACTGCCTAAAGCATAAGAAAAGATCTATTGAACTCCTTCTTTCTCTTTTTTCCCCCAGTGCTCTGTGGATGAAACAATAGCAACTTCAACATAAGGCATGTGTTAAGAATTAATAACTTGTTGGATTAATTGTAGTCAGTCTTGTCTCAAGCCAGCCATTCCTCCTCCACTTGTCATTAATCCCCAAGAAATGCCCTGTACTGCAATCATATCTGCCAAAATCTTGCTAAATTAACAATGTAATAAACAAACAAATCTTTCTAGGACTTAAAACTTATTATTATTGGACAAATTAGAAACAGGACCTCCCCCACCCCTCCCCCCGCAAAAAAAAACCCAACTATTTCTAAGAATAGTATAATTGTAGCTTGGAAATAAAATGATCAGTCTCTCCAAAAGAGGTCAGCAACCTTCTATTTCTCTCCTAAAATATAATTTACTCCCTTGCTATTACATCTTTACAGCAAGTAAAATGTATATCTAATATGCATTTGATATGGACCCAGGACTAGTGCTTCTCAAACTCTTTAATGTGCATATGAATCACCCTGGGATCTTGTTAAAAGTAGATTCTGACTCAGTAGGTCTGGGGTGACCAGATACTCTACAAGTCTAATAAGCTCCCAGTTGATGCTGACGCTGTTGATATGGGGAACTTGTTGGCAGAAAGTACCCAGAAGGCTTCCACAGGACCTGGTGGAAATACTTGTGCATCAAGAAAAGGCAGGGATGAGGGCTGGCAGTGGTGGGCAGAGGGAGGTTTGAGCTGGGTGCCAGGCTGGCTGCTCAGAAAAGCTGGCAGAAGGAAAGATAATCTGATAATCCATTTGCAACATTGTGAATGGAGTGAGTGGTGATGGTGCCTCTCGCCTACAACATTCCAGGCACTGCAATACCTGCTAGGTTACAGTGATGAACTAAACCCCACACTGGTGAAGCTTCAAGTCTGTTATAAAGACGCTGTTTTTTCTCTCTGCATCTGAAGGATGGGATGAATATAACAATATAGAAATCATGAGTTTTTAAATAATTAGATGACAGACGTTCTTCTGTATTAGGTCTGTACATTTGGGAAACTCAGCCTCTCTGGGTCTAGTTTTCTTATGAATTTTTAAGTGAAGGGGATATCTTCAGGCTCCCTCTTAGTTTTGTTTCCTAATCAAACTTGAGTCTGCCTTCCTCCTGCACAGTAAAGCTAATTTACTGACACTGGGTTGTGATGAGGGAAAGTATAGTGTTTATATCAGGGCGCAGAAAGGAGTATAGGTGGTTCATGATCAAGAGGTCCAAACTTCTTGGTGGTTTGCAGGGAAGCACTTTTAGAGGCAATATTTGGGAGTGAAGGCTATAGGATTCATGACTTTGTTCTTATTGATTGGTGGTGAGTTAATAGGGTGGTGTTCCAAGGATCTGGATTATCAACTTTTTGGTTCCAACCACCCTAGGGTCTGTTCAGCATGTAGCTCCCACTTTGCACCTGCTGGCTGCAGCTGTGACCGGGGAGGGGGGGGCGGGCAGGGTGCAGCTAGGGGGAGGAGGGGGTGTTTTAGTTCCTGAAGAATAACTCAAAGATACTCATAAGATTGCTATGTATATCCCTTGAGGAGGGACTAGGACCCTATTTTATAGCAAACTATTGTCATTATTAACTGTTTTTTTCTTTGTTTCTACAGTCTCTCACTTCTCTAATTAGTACGGCTTGTGCCTGCTCTTTGGAACTCAGGGAAAGCTTAGGAGACTAAAGCCTTTTTCTAAAAACAAGAAATGGGGAGATACAGAGGGGCTTTGTATCTGGGAGGTCCCCCAGAGACCTGCTTGGTTCCAGCTTCAAAATTACATGCTTATAACAGTCACGTGACTTTAAAGTAATGGATTTTTTCTAATAACACCAAGTTTTGTTTTGTGTTTCTTTTTTATTTTAATACATTTTGTGCTTGGAATTAGCCTTCTGGGAAATCAGTTACTCCAAATATGTTAAGAACTGCATTTTTGACGTTTCTTGCAGTGTTAGTTTTGGTGTTATCTAAAAATGTCAAAGACATTATATTCTAGTTCCACTTAACTGAACTGTAAAGTTGTCTGGATTATCCTTTCAAATGTTAAAAGAAAATCTAATCAAGGATGTTTGAGAGGATGTAAAATCCTAGAGAGTAGATTTTATATTTACTTTATTTTTGTATTTTTAAAGCAAGATTTCCCAAATTTCTTTGTTTATAAGACTCTCCTGCAGTGGGTGCTAAAAGTACTTAATTCAAGAGTGTACTCTAGCCTTACTTAATAAAATTCTTTAAGAGAAGCTATATTTTCCCTGTAAAGTTGATTCTAACTGTTGCAAAAATTTAGGTAAATTATTTTACAGTTCACACAATGTTTAGTACAGAGTAGTTGGTCAACTGTCAACAAATGAAGGAAGAATGAATAACCAAAGTCTGTCATGTAAGTGGTGAATTGCCATTTTTGCGACTATAAACAATGCATTAATTAACTTCGGAATCTAAGACTTAAATTTTCTGTGCCACCATCTCAAATCTTACTTTACCCAGATTAAAAGTTATAAATGAACACCTCTCCACCATCAGCCTTTAGATTCCACGAGGGTCAAAATCACATATTTACGCTCTTATATCCTCAGGACCCAAAGTAGCAATCGATATCCATTTATCTGATACTAAATATTTGGTGACTCACATAACTTAGCTGAGAATCTGGCTAGTTTAACTGTATATAAGACTGTGACAGTCACTCAAAATATCTCCATTTAAGGTTTTATTCAACTCAGCCTAGCTGGGTTTATCTTCCAGGCCCCAGAAATTAGCTGTACTTTAATTCTGAAGAACAGCCCTGATCACAGAGCCATGAAATTCTTTGACCAAATCGCTAAGGAATTATCAAGCACGTGGTTTAACTTATATGCAGAGTACATCATGAGAAATGCTGGGCTGGAAGAAGCACAAGCTCGAATTAAGATGGCTGGGAGAAATATCAATAACCTCAGATATGCAGATGACACCACCCTTATGGCAGAAAGTGAAGAGGAACTAAAAAGCCTCTTGATGAAAGTGAAAGAGGAGAGTGAAAAGGTTGACTTAAAGCTCAACATTCAGAAAACTAAGATTATGGCATCTGGTCCCATCACCTCATAGGAAATAGATGGGGAGACAGTGGAAACAGTGTCAGACTTTATTTTTTTGGGCTCCAAAATCACTGCAGATGGTGTGCAGCCATGAAATTAAAAGATGCTTACTCCTTGGAAGGAAAGTTATGACTAACCTAGATAGCATATTAAAAAGCAGAGACATTACTTTCCCAACAAAGGTCCATCTAGTCAAGGCTATGGTTTTTCCAGTGGTCATGTATGGATGTGAGAGTTGGACTTTGAAGAAAGCTGAGCACCGAAAAATTGATGCTTTTGAACTGTGGTGTTGGAGAAGACTCTTGAGAGTCCCTTAGACTGCAAGGAGATCGAACCAGTCCATCCTGAAGGACATAAGTCCTGGGTTTTCATTGGAAGGACTGATGCTGAAGCTGAAACTCCAATACTTTGGCCACCTCATGCGAAGAGTTGAGTCATTGGAAAAGACCCTGATGCTGGGAGGGATTGAGGGCAGGAGGAGAAGGGGACGACAGAGGATGAGATGGCTGGATGGCATCACCGACTCGATGGGCATGAGTTTGAGTAATCTCTGGGAGATGGTGATGGACAGGGAGGTCTGGCGTGCTGCGATCCATGGGGTCGCAAAGAGTTGGACACGATTGAGTGACTGAACTGAACTGAACTGGACATTTAAAAAAAAAATAGTATTTAGTGGCCAAGTAAGGAAACAAATGTGTCCAGCATCATTCCACCAGGAAAAGCATGACTGTTCATGAGAAGTTAGGAGAAAAATGTTTTTTTCTAGAAAAGATTATGTTTAAATTCATAAACCCCAAGAATAGAATGACCTGGGTTCAGTTCCAACTCTGTTCACCTACTAAATTCATGACCTTTGGAAAGCAACCAAACCTCTTCTTCTGTAATATGATACCTACCATACCTTTAAAAATAGAATGAGTTGACATTTGTGTATCAGAGTGAGTATTTTTATATATTAGCTGATTATTTTCTTTTTCAGAACGAACTTAGAAAGTCAAAGTTATTCAGTCATGTCTGACTCTTTGTAACCTCATGAACTGTAGCCTACCAGGCTCCTCCATCCATGGAGTTTTCCAGGCAAGGGTACTGGAGTGGGTTGCCATTTCCTTCTCCAGGGGATCTTCCCGATACAGGGATTGAACCCAGGTCTCCCACATTGCAAGCAGACACTTTATCGTCTGAGCCACCAGGGAAGCATATTAGCTGATTATTTTCTTTTTCAGAAAGAACTTAGCACAACATCAAAACCAAAAAGTTATTTCTTGTTATTTGAAAACACCAGAGATTTGAAGAGCTAGCTGCTGAATCTGATTTTTCTGTTGCAGGGGCTAAAGCATACCCTGGGAAAGGAGAAAAGATGGGCAATGTGAAAGGGGAACACTTATGTGGATGAGAAAAAAATTCTGAGAATATCTTAGGAAGGAGGCCATGCCTCTCTCCTCAGTACAATTTCCGCAGATATATTTGGTGATCTCAGATTAGAAGGGACATCATCATGGTGTGAGAGGAACAGAGGAGGAGTGGTTGATGCTATTTCTAGACAAAGGACTCTGAGGCTGGCAAACATCCAGTTCTGTCTTGGGAAGCTGCTGACTGGTTTTCAGTGTGATCAGCTTGGAGCAGAGGGGACACTGGCAGTGCGGAATCTGAAGGGTTGTCTCAGACCATGGAGAGGATGTAACAGCAAGTACCAGAGAATCAAGTAAGACAGGGAAAGGTTGATTAGGAAGGATGAAGATCATCACAGTCAAATGAGACAATAAATAGCTCAGGAGAGGTCAGCCTAGATGAGAAATGGCTGAGGACAAAATACTTTCTTTTACCAAAAACTAAATACTACATGAATATCTCCAAACTGCCCTACCCACCCCAGTGCAGTAGAAGTTTGAAGATAAGAATGAAAAGAAATTCTGAATAGATCTTAGTTCATTCCAAAATTAGGATTCCATCTTTGCACCGGTGGAGTGGGTTTTGAAATAGAAGTTCAGTCATGGAAAAAATAAAGTTACATCTTTGGTTCACTAAATCTATAGGCAGTGAAGCTTGTACTTTAGCTACTCATAAAGAACTAAGCCCCATGACTGGCACAGAGAATTAGATCTGTAAAAACACAGTTGGTGTTACTATCAAGAAGGAGAACTCATAGAGGTGGAGGAAATTTAAAGTTTAAGAGATAAAACTAGAAAAGTTTATGCTTGGTACAGAGTAGGGTCTCAGTCAATATTAAAGAAACTTTGTAAGTAAAAGGTAGAAGCAAGTTGGCTGGATTGTAATCTTAGTGGGCAAGGGGAAGCCTTAATCCTTCTTCTGTTCCTTGTAACACCTAGCAGAGTGTTGGACTCATTGTTTTTGCTTTATACATGGTTATTAAAATATTAGAAACTGGTGGAGGTATTGGTGACATTGAAGTAGGAGAATCAAACGTTACAGGGTTATTTCTTCAAAGAAAGATTGCATAGGTATTCATGAAGACTTAAGTAGGTCCACTGTCAAGGCTTTATAAATGATGATGTGAAGAGTCAGGAAAGGGAGCATGTCTGTCTCTAGCAGATTATAGTTGTGGTAGATTGAGAGGAATGGAGAAATCACTAGAAATGCTAGAGGAAAACCCTAAAAAAGTTGTATGTTTGGAGCAATAATTTTCTAGAGCATGCAGGATATTTCTGCAGAAAATCTCATGGGAGTTTTTTCAGCCACACCAGAGCAAGCAGACTACTTTTCAATCCTTTCTGAACTTACATAACGTGAGTGCTAGTTGCCAGGCAGTGAAAAAGGGTTTCCATCACCCTGGTATGTCCTGTAACACTGGAATTATTTTGTTGTATTTGTCTTTACAACTAACTTATTTCTTTGGAGTACTAAAATTTTTGAATAGGTAATAATTCCTGGTTCAGAAATTGCAAACTATAAAAATAAATATGGTGAAATGGCTTCCTATCCTACATCCTCCATCCATCCAGTTTCAAGAAAACTTGCCCCCAAAGCAAAGTAATGGTTATTTGTTTCTTCATGTTCTGAATGCATAAATAACAAATATAAATATATTGTCTCGAAGCCCTTTTTACACAAAAGATAGCTTTCTACGCACACTGATCTGCACCTTTGTTTCATTTAACCATATATATTTTTTATTTCTAATTATCAGTTTATAGAGAATTTTCTCTTTTTAGAAGTTGTGCATGCTGCATTTTATCCATCTATCATAATGTGTTTAGTCCTCTCCACTAATGTTGGAGTGACTTATATTATTCCCTATCATTGAAATTATCAAGCCATGTGGAAGTGAATAAATTTGCAGTCATGTCATTTCTCACATGTGCTAGTATTTCTATAGCGTACATTTTCAGAATTTTTTGACCAGGGATTACAGGGTCAAGGATTATACATTTACACTATTGATGATATTGTCAAATTGCCCTCCACAGTCTTTGTTTCTTTGGAGTCATTTTGAACCTCATCATCTAGAGCAGACTGCTTTTGAGAAAATCCTCAAGATCCCTAAATTGACAAGACTAGAAAACTAATAAGGAGTTCTTTGTTAAGAGAACGAATTTTTTAAAGAATTTTTAATGTTAAAAAAAAAAAAAGGCACTGCTCACTTTGATCATTAAACATTATTAACTGAATCCAAATTACTCAGAAAGGTAACCACAAGTCAGTTGTGATACAATATTTTGTAACCCCAAAGGGATGTTGAATGTCAAGGCTCTCTTAGACATTGGTATAGGCCTTGAGTTATTTACCTGGTTATTTTAGTTTTACTATGGACTTGAGAGTTACCTGTCTTTATAAAACTCAGAGGTACTATGCTTATTAAGTTTTCCACCTTTGTTCAATCAAAATGTCATTAAAGGAAGAAGTTAACACCAATGTTAATAACTAAAATCCTAATTCATACTTGTATTTAAAAATGCAGTGGAAAGTTAAACCCTGAAGATCATCCAGTGCAGATGCTTGGAGATATTTCAATAGGCTATAATTTTAGTTGAAAGATATTTTTTTAGAACTTACAACAAAAATATTCCTGTTTTTACACACATACACCCCACATAAACATACATACATCAAATAATTACCTGTAAACCTTAGCATCTCCACACAAGGAATCCTCAGAGTCTCAGCTCTAAGAGGTAGATTCTGATGTGTTTTAACATTTGAAGGAATGTTTTTTCAAACAAAACACAGGTGCAGAGGGTCATGGCACAGCTGTGGAGTCCTAAGGCAAGAACAGAAAAATAGGCTGAAAATGAGGGTCCTACCATGGAGAAATGAGGACAGGCCCCTTACTGTGTATCCACACACCGACTCTACAGCAAAGAAAGGATGAATGAATAAATAGATGAATGCCATGATTTGTAATTTTAATAGACACAATGAAATCTATTTTGTGACAGCAGCATTTCAATAATTTTCCCCTTTTAAACTTGCAATTTTTTCCTTGGATATGCAAGTGTTCTCTAAGATAATTCAAAGATGTATTCTTTTGATTTTGATCCATGATAAAAGACAATAAAATGGTTTTGGAAGGCTTAGGCAAAACTCATCTCATGGGCCTGAGAGCACATCATTGAGTTATAGAACTTTATATACATATATTTCAATTTCCCCACACTTTTCTTACATAAATAAAATAAAGGTCAGTAGAAAATAGCTGGCTTTGGCAATTGTACATTTCATTTGCTGAACAGGAATAGAAATTATAGCACCCTGGTCTTTCCATTTAAAGCTTATTCAAGAGTCTCACAGTTCTGCTTTTGGTGCAGTGGTAGAAGATATTTAAGTAATTCAATTTTAATTTTAAAGCAGTATTAAAACAGAGGTCAGCATAAAACTGAGGCTGTATTTATGCCACAATGATTGGGTCAAGAGCGGTAGAATTCAGTATCTCATCAGAACACACAGTCATTTAATTTCAAGGGTTTGGATAAATATCCTTAGTGAATGCCAACTAGTTTATTTGCTTGAGTGTTTTTCTTCCAACTGTGTTAACTATTACAGTATTCGTGAGCCACTGAGGCCAGAGTTACTTGTAATCATACCTCCATTTCCTAAGCCGTCAGTTATAATATCTTGGTGATAATGCTGAGAGGTTGTCCACAGGACCAAAGAGCAGAGTCTAGAGAATCCATGTCATTCTCTTGCTGACCCAGGCCATTATCTCCTGGCTTGAATGCATTACCTCAGCCTCCTTTTTCCTCCACATTTTGTTTGTTTCCTTTGAGCACAAGAAAGTACTGATAACGTCTTTTTGATAGTCCCAAGGGGGAGAAACACTGCTCAATAATTTCCTCAAAGTTTCAATTATATCAGGCTACCTACTATATACCATGGATACGAATATGAACAAGACTTGTCTTCAAAGAACGTACTGGTTTGTAGGCCAGGAAATTATTTTAGTTAAATAAAGAATGTGGGTCTACTGTCAGAGCCTTTGTGGGAAAAGGTGAGGAAGCATAAGATGAATTCACAAGATTTGCCCTAAGAGCATAAAGGTCAAGGAAGGCCCTCCCCAACTCTCTCAAGTCCAAAGAAAGAGTTCAGATTAATGACTTGTTAGCTAAAGGAAATTCTAAATACTACCACTTGACAATGTAGAACAACATTCCTTGGGAGGAATTCTGAAGACGGTTACTTCTTGACTGCTCAGTTGGCCTTTTCTAGGCTTTGGGGTGTAGGATCTGCATTTGTTTCTGAGTCCTGTCATCACAAAGTACCATAAACTGAGCAGTTTAAAACAATGGGAATAAACTGTCTCACAGTTCTGAAGGCTAGAAATCTGAAATCAAGGGCCATGCTCCCTCTGAAGGTGGTATGGAAGGAACTGTTCTTTTATAGCTTCTGGTAGCCTCAGAAGTCCCTTGGCTTATAGATATGTCCCTCTAATTGTTCCTCTTCATATGGCATCATCCCTGTCCCTGATCACAGCATTTTCCCTTTATCATACCTGTCTCTGTGTTCACATTTCCCCTTCTTACAAGGACACTAGTTACATTGATTTAGGAAAGATAGTGAGGGACAGGGACACCTAGCATGCTGCAGTCCATGGGCTTGCAAAGAGTCAGACATGACTTAGTGACTGAACAACAACAAAGGAAAGACCACATCCTGAGAGTTAAGACTCCAAAATACCTTGTATTATTATTATTTGTGTGTGTGTGGTGTGGGGATGGAGACACAAGTCAACACAAGTAATTAAGTTAAAATGAAATCATAACAGTGCATCCTGATCCACATGATTAGTGTCCTTTATACAATTCAATGCATAATGGGGTCTGCAGTGAATACTGTTGCTACTCTGCCCAGATTCTCTTTAACCAAAGTGGCACCAATTCCTCACCTGCTGGGAATGCTGCCTCATGATGGCTCACGCAGCCCTTCTCCTGGTGATTGCTTTTGGACACGCGGGAGCCACCTTGACTTGTAGGCTACAGCCATGCTCTCACTTTAGCAGGTCTTCTGCCTCAAGTTGGAATAATTTTGTGGTTCATTTTTTGAGCTTTCATTTGGACTCAGGCTGAACCAAGTCTCCAGCTGAGCTCACATCTTGATTTAGCTTTGTTCTTCAGCCCTATTCTGCTCTCCTTCCTCTGTTCTACTGAAAACACTCTCCTAATAAATCACATGAATAAGAGTGCTGTGGCAGGCAGAATAACGGCCCTCAGAGTTGTCCAAGTCCTAACTTCCAGAATAGCTGAATAGGTTGCACAGTAAGGGGAAAAAGTTTCAGATAGAATTAAGATTGCTTAACTGATGGTCTTAATAGAGGGAGATCACCCAGGTAAACCCAGTGTAATAATAGTAACGTCCATTTTGTAACCTCTAAAAGTGGAATAGAGAGGAAGCGGTCAGAGTCAGACAGAGAAGTGGCTACAGGGAAATGTTCAGAAAGAAGCAACATTGCTGGCTTCCAAGATGAAGTGGGCTATGTGTGGGATCTAAAATATGGCACAAATGAACCTATTTTGAAAAAGAAGCAGACTCACAGACAAGACATAAGGGGCAGACTTGTGGTTGCCAAGGGAGGAGGGTGGAAGAAGGTTAGATTGGAAGTTTAAGATTAGCAGATGCCAACTATTATACATAGAATGGATAAAAACAAGGCCCTACTTTACAGCACAGGGAACTATATTCAATATCCTATGATAATCCATAATAGAAAAGAATATTTAAAAAAAATATATATATATATACTAATCTGCATAACTGAGTCACTTTGCTATACAGCAGAACACAGCACTGGAAATCAACTATACTTCAATAGGAGGGGGGATCGGGATGGGGAATACGTGTAACTCCATGGCTGATTCATGTCAATGTATGACAAAACCCACTGAAATGTTGTGAAGTAATTAGCCTCCAACTAATAAAAAAAAAAGAAAAAAAGTTTTAATGAAGTAGGCCATGAGCCTAGGATTACAGGCCACTTCTAAAAGCTGGGAAAGGAAAGGAAACCTTTACTCCTAGAGCCCTAAGAAAGAAATACCACCTCATCTAACATCTTGATTTCCACTTAGGGAGGCCATGGCAGACTTCTGACCTACTGAACTGTGAGATAATAAATTGATGCCATTTTAAAAGCCACCAAGTTTGTGGTAATTTGTTATAGAAACAAAAGGTAACTACTGCAAATCCCTATTTTGGGTTTTGTTTTCAGGAAAAGTGTTAGTCACTCAGTCATGTCTGACTTTTTGTGACCCTATGGACCATAGCCACCAGGCTCATCTGTTCACGGAATTCTCCAGGCCAGAATACTGGAGTGAGTTGCCCTTCCCTTCTCCAGGGGATCTTTCCAACCCAGGGATTGAACGTGGGTCTCCTGCATTGCAGGCAGATTTTTTACCATCAAACCTGACCATAGTTAGGGTTCTTCTTCCCAGGTAACATAGAAGTGCCATTTTTAATTGTCTTGGTTCCCCTAAATTAAAATAATGAAATAAATGTAACTGAATAAATATACAAACAGCTTGTTGGTCACATAGTAGCACAATGATTAAGGGCCTGAACTATGCATGCCAGCAGTCTGTATTCCAAGCATACGTAGCACCATTGCTTCCTAAAATAACAAAATATTTTTGGGGGGATTGGGGAATGATTCACTTCTTTCCCTCTTTAAGAGGGTGGTAGTAGCAACTAACTTAAATGACTTGTTGAGAGTTAATACACAAAGTAATTAGAATGAGTGTTGAATAAATTTTAGTCATCTTTATTTCCTTTGCCCAGGAAGCTCTGCATTTTGTTTGTCTCTGAAGACAAAGGAGTGGTCATGAAATGAGACTACATTAACATGATGTGCAAATATATTCCAGTTTAAAATTTGTACTTTATTATTTACTGCGGAAAATTTATTTTATCAAGAAAAAAGATATTGCATGATTAGAGGAATGTCTGCCTTATTTCCAGTTTATCACCAAAGCCTTAGCTAAACAACAAAAGCAGAAGACATTCAGAATTGAGATGATTTATTTCAATCATGTTTAAATTTATTTTACAGAGAATACTCTGCATAAAGCAGTGCTTCTCAGATGTGCTCTTAAAGTCTAAAAGAGAACTATTTGGAGCTGTTATTTAAAATGCAGATTTTAAAGGCCTAAATAGTAGAATTCCTAGTGATTGCCCCCACTAACTCCAGAATTTTAAGTACAATCCTCAAGTTGCTGAGTGATTTTGCGTAATATGCCTCAATTGTGCATGCCTTGGTTTCTCCATCATTAACATACTATCAGTTCAGTTCAGTTCAGTCGCTCAGTCGTGTCCGGACTCTTTGTGACCCCATGAACCACAGCACACCAGGCCTCCCTGTCCATCACCAACTCCTGGAGTCCACCCAAACCCATGTCCGTTGAGTCAGTGATGCCATCCAACCATCTCATCCCCTGTGGTCCCCTTCTCCTCCTGCCCTCAATCTTTCCCAGCATCAGGGTCTTTTCAAATGAGTCAGCTCTTCTCATCTATAGTAACCTATTTAAGAGAGACTCTGCATGTTCTTTTTAGTTCATAAAATAATGAACAGTATCACTGAAATACAGTTAGAATTGATTAGCCTGAACAGTACATTTGGATTTAAGTAATTAAAAATATCAGCAAATTTCTATTTCCTTAAGTTAAATCTTGTCCATACATCTTATTTGAATAGCACATGAAAGTACAAGTACAGTCATTTGTATTGCTTGAAAAGGATAGAGAGCATAAATACCTAATTTTGAAACTTCTTCAAATATATTAAAGTTATTTGCTTCAGAAAGGTAAAAGTAATACCAAAGCAACCAGCCACCTAAAGGTGAACACCTGTTAAAGAACTGGTGAAAGTTCTTGGCAGGAAATGGCTGGATAGAGGGAAATGGGGATGCAAAGAGTTTATTGGGTTTATATTCTATTGGCTTGTAAATCTTAATTGATAATGTGGACTTGGGAAGGTAATTGACTGCCATAATATTTAGTGGTACTTTCTATTAAAGAATATGTTTTTCCCTTTTGCCATATAGTGTGCTCACAATTGTAGCAAATAGTAAAGAAGTGTGAGGTATGGTTTCTGCTCTCAGAGACCTTAATGTATGATAGCAGAAATGCAGTTGAAGTATACATGTGTGTGTGTTCATGGGTATTAGAAATATTTTAATATATATTGATATTAAATTTATATTTCTATAAAATAGTACTTAAGGAATGGGTAATGATTAGGTGATAAATTATATCATTTGATGCAAATTTGAAATAAAATTTCCGAGAAGGAAAGATTAGTAGGAACTGAAATAATTAGAAACTTAATTCAGGACTTAATGACCTGTGCTACCCCTATCCAATATTTTCAACATTTTAAGTCTGTGAATCTTTGGTTTGAAAATAGATGCCTTGATGTTTATCAGAAGTTGGGTCTCTTTTTTAATTTAATGTTCCACTTATTTATTATTCACAATGACAAAGCCAAAAAAAAAGCATCAACAATTGGGCAACTTTTAGAATATTTTTTCCTTTAAAATATATCAGTGTGACAGCTCTGCCAGATAAATAAGGATACTGCATAGTATTGGACTAACATATGAAGGAGCTTTGGAAACATTCATTTACTTAGGTTTGTTCCTTAGAAGTATCATTTGAAGTACAAGAGCAAAATAACTTTCTGCAGCTTCTGAGCTAGTACAGAACAGTTTGTGACTCAGTCCTTGCCTGAGGTACTGCAGCCACTTAGAGTATTTATTAATTAAGATTTAGATTTTAAAGTATCTTCAACAATCTATCTTTCAAAGACTTTCTGTCCTTGGAAGTATGTCTGGGATGAATTGTTTTATTGGTCCTCTAACTCTAACATCATTTGAAAAAGGCAATGCAGCACTTTGAAAAACATTATTTAAATCTCAAAACAGGACATTGCTTTAAAAAAAAATACAAGCCAACATTTTCAAATCACTCTTGTCTGTTTCAAAACTCATTCAACAAGGTTTGTGAAACTTTGATTTTGTATACAGGTTAGTGGACTTAGAAAATTCTAAGATCTACCCAGTTTAATATTATGGAGGGCGTAAATACAGAGTTAATTTTTATTATACTTTAAAATCAATTAGTGATAGAATAGGCAAAATATGCATGTATAATTTTAAAATCTACTTAATATCTATATAAATATCTAATTTAAATACCTAATATTTCTATTTAGGGAAGCCCTGGTGTCTCAATAGTAAAGAATACACCTGTCATGGTTCCATGGCACATGGGTTCCATCCCTGGGTTGGGAAGATCCCCTGGAGAAGGGAATAGCTAGCTGTTGCAGTATTTTTGCCTGGAGAGGTCCATGGACAGAGGAGCCTGGTGGGCTACAGTCCATGGGTTGCAAAGAGGCTGACATGTCTTAGTGACTAAACAACAAAATCTATTTAAGGGTTTAACTTCTCTCCCAACCATCTAATTCTGGGAGATAGCTCCCATCACCAGCCCTAGTGTATCTTGCAGACATGGTGGAATTCTCACAAAACATTGACATCAAATACAAAACAAATTTGAACTTTATAATGGATGAATACAAAAAAAGGCAGAGAAGCATGCAAATGAGAAATTTAACAAGTTAGAAATATTTAGGTCCTACCAATGGTGCTAATTATAGAAGTTTGGTTGTCAAACCTGGGATGGCAAGAAGAGTTAGACCAATGGTAGTTTGAATTAAGTTAGGGGTGAATAAAGAGAATGACTTGAGATGGAAAATTCGTATACTTTGGGCATTCCCTGACACCTGCAGCAAAATGTACCGAAATAATGGACATAATTCCTATTTCTCACTGTTCTTATCACTGTTATTTTTACTAAGCCTGAGAAACTATATTTTATAGAATTGTATCAGCAGAGTATTTCTCCACTAATGTTCCACAAAGAAGTGGTATTGAAACTTGAGTATGCATCAGAATCATCCTGACAGCCTATTAAAATGCTTTTTTCAAGTTCTATCCACAAGGGATTTTGACCCAGAATATTTCAGATAAGACTTGGTATCTTCCTTTTTCCTTCAGCATAGCTCAAGTGATCCCACTGTAGTGATTTCACATCACTGGAGAAGGTTCAAGGTTAAGGATGAGAAACATTTAGAATTCTTTGAGTTGTCCAGGCCCAATGTCAGGTAAACATCAAATGCATGCTGGTACTGGAGTTTCCCTTCAGGCCTCTCCCTGGTTTTTCAGGTTTTTTCAGTGATGTTTGAAATAACTGGAGAGCAGCTACAAGGCCAAATATTCACATAACTTTTATTCAGACTCTAAAATTGCAACTATAAATTGAATGTGCATTTTTCCTTACTGAATCCTTAATTTTTTCTCACACAGTATGATGTCTAGTTTACATGAATAAATGAGAAAATTTATGTGAGCAATTTTAGAAGCTGGTGGGTGAAAATTAACCTCCTGTACCTTATGCATTAACACTGGAGACTTGACTCATTCCCTCTAATCAGTAGTCCTTTATATTTCTTTTATTACAATTGGAACTGTGATATGCTTTTGCAGTAGGACTTTTCTTTAATATCACAATATAATTTTCTTGAAAATGTAATATTCATTGGAACTTAATCTTAGAAAATTATACCAGCTGGAATTGGCCTTGGCACTTGCATTTCAAAATTGTATGTTTAAATATATAATATCATGCTGGGATTCATTTTCCCCCAGAATATAGCCTATCTTTTGGTAGGTTACCCAGATTTAGGCTTTTGGCAATATTTATTAACTTTTTAGTCACCAGGACCAAGAGTAACAATTCTTCATGTACATTTCAGACTGTTCTGTAGTATTTACTCTTGCCTTCAGCTCAGTGCTACTGACCTAAAATTCCGTTTGTTCCTTCCTCTTTGACCCCTCTGTCTGGTTAGTTGGCATTGGCAGGGCCTTCTGCCCAAGCAGTCCAAGACTTCTGTTTGAGCAAAAACTATATTCATTTGCCAACTAGTCCCCTACCCAAATTGCCCTTGCGACCAAAAAGATTGTAGCTGCCTATATTATAGAATCATGGACTGCACAGGTGTCATCCTTTACAAAATGGTGCTTTGTTGAATCTGGATGGTTCAGACAGCTACAAACAGAATAGCTCCTCCCTGAGAGATTTCAGGATGTCAAATTGCAAAACATCCATGACTTGTTATGGTAAGGAGCCAAGTGGAATAGAAAGGCTAACTCACCCTGGAGGCACATGAGCTGGTGTACACACACACACACACACACCTCCTTCTCCTCTTCCTTGCTCACTAAGCAAGCAGTTATGAAAGGAATATAACTAATGATTTTGTCAAGGACCTGAACTGCTTGCCTTTAGGACTGGAATGCTGACCTGGTTCAAATAAAGCAAGAAAGAAAAAGAGGTGTTTATCCAAAAGGGGTA
Source organism: Cervus canadensis (assembly GCF_019320065.1). Classification (NCBI taxonomy): domain Eukaryota; kingdom Metazoa; phylum Chordata; class Mammalia; order Artiodactyla; family Cervidae; genus Cervus; species Cervus canadensis. The sequence continues at coordinate 23,595,907 of NC_057389.1, read as the reverse complement.
ATATCTAAAAATGGAGATGGCAGATAATTGGTAGGATAGGAGAGGTTTTGCTGAGCTCCCTTAACAAATATACAGTACCAGAAATGTTATCATTGGTTAGTCCCTCCTTCAGAGTTAGAGATTGAAAACTTTAAACAGCTACAAATATGGTATCTCCCTGAAAAGGAGGTAACATAAATGTGATTACATATTAGTATAATTTGTAGGAATGAATTTATATTATTAGAAATTAGATTCCAGGAAAGGTAATGAGGTAGTCAGAGGGTAATTTGTAGAGATCTTCTGCAGAGTAGCTGCAGGTGGAGTACCCAATTTAAACACTGATCCAAGAACAGCACATAGATATGAGATCAACTGTGATTGAAAAAGACCAAAAAGAAGTTCAAGGAATATTGGAATGAACCTCCAAGTAGGTTATATTAGCTTCCTAGAAACCAAATAGTTTCCTAGAAACCAAATGATTTACCCTCTCCTGTGACCCATGAAGGTAAATTTCTAGTGGCTTTCCAAACAAAATGGGGGAAATTTAGGCAGATAGTCAAAACCCAGAACATTCTCCTTTGTATGTTACTTTAATAATAGATTTAAATGTCCATTCTGTACACTCATGAGATGGGTTAGCCTGATATTCTCTAGCACAGTTCATCAATGAAGACAGATAAGGTGCTACGAGTATTAAAAACTTTAGGCTAGTCATATGTTTTCTTGTGATAAGCACAAAATAAAAGCTTATTATTCAATGGGGACGTTTACTGACCATGCCCTTGTAACTGCTGTGAGTTGTGTACACAGAGACTACAGGAAGCCAGTGAGTTTCAGTCCTAGAGGAAGACTTTAAGAAGATGAGTCTAAAATCCAAAAGGGGAATTTAATCCAAGACCAGTCAAGGTTTAAGAAGGTGAAGAAATAGAACCCCTCTCTTGGTAGGAGAAGCTGCAAAGAACTGTGACAATCTTCACCACAAATAGTATGTTCAGGGGTAATGTAAGAAGATTTGCCCTTCACCAACTTTCCAGAGGAAAAACATACAGCTTTTTAGAACATTTAGTATTATAGAGCTGTCTAAAATTTCTGGAGACATTACCACTTTGAGTTGAAATACTTGAACCCTACCTTCTAAACAACTTTAAACAAACTATGAAAGAAACTAATTCTTTCAGGGACACATTAAGGCCCATATATAATGCAGTACAGTTTTGAGGTGCTGTGTAAATGTTACTGAACTGACCTGGAAAGATTGTAAAAAGCTGAAGAAAAAAGATGTTTTGAGAAACCCATCAATATCAAACATAAACTGTCTCAGGTTCTGAAATATTCAGTGATGCATTCCTGATTTTTTCCTTTAAGCTATGAAAGTTCTAGTCTGGTATAAAGAGAGAAAATTGTACTGGGTCTTTGGCAGGCTTGTAATTACATCCTGATGCCATCTTAGAACCTCGAGATCTAGAATCTTTATTGGTGCTTTACAGAAAGATTAAGAAATATTATTAAACTTACATCATACTGATATTAAGTAAATTATTATTTGTTGAACACTGTTTAAAATCATTGAAATGTATATTATAGAAAATTTGTAAGTAAATGTATTTTAATTTTTTTATTTATCTCAAAACTAGCTCCAAACTAGGTTTAAAAGCAATTAGAAGCAATATAAGTTAAACTCAGTTTAAAATAAATTTAAAAGAAAAAAGAAAAGGGAAAAAGAAGGCATCATAATTAAGATTAATACACATCTTGAATACCCATACAGTTACCAAATATTTGGCAATAGAACTCCTGGTAATTAATGCAAAGAAGTGAACAACAAAATTTAGCATTGTATGGTGGACAGTGGAAATTACTGTTTTTTTCTGCCTCTCATGTTTTCATATATTCCATGATAAAAAGAGAACTACTTTCACACTCCTGGTAGGAATCATCAACCTTGGTAAAACTGGATCTAAATATTGAGTCAGTAATTTCTAACTCAATCGATCTGATTTATGAATTTAGAAGAATTACTATCTTGAGTTTGTAAATTCTTTACATCATCCACTGAAAAATAGATATTTTGTAAGTTAAAAGCCTTAGCAAATAAATAATATGGTATTTAGAAGAATACCAATAAACACAACTTCTGTTTCAGATTAAATAACCTTTTGAGCAAGGAAAAAAAAAATATATATATATATATATATACCCTAGAAGTATGGGTCTGTATTTAGCTACAGTCCATAGCCTTACTTTAACACTTTGTCCATGGGAAATGGCCTTGGTATAACAAATACCAAGTCAGTGAAAGAACAGTCAGCTAATCAAGAAAACCTACATCTGGCAATCAACATCCATGGGTGATGATTAACAACAACAACAAGTGAACAGTCAAGATTTGGAGTCAAAGCAGGCCTTAATTTTAAAAGTTTTATTATTTTCTCTTTTAATATGAGTGGCATAAACTGATTTTGTTTCTTTAAAATTAAGTTTTCCCCCAAAGCAACAACTGCAAAAAAAGTAAGGAAATATTTATGGTTCTTTTTGTCTTTTCTCTTTGCCTTTTTTTTTTTTTTAATAATAAACAGATCTCATTGGTACCAAAACCAAGTAAATTCTCTCCTGGTGACACAACCCAAATGTTTTCGCATTGCTTGCTGACAGACTCACCCAAGCATGATGCAGGCTCCATGCCCTTTGACCTGACACAGACTTGGGTACGGCGTGAGTCCTAGCCTTGTCTCAGTGGAGCTGCAGTTACCAGCCAAGCGTTAAAAGTAGCACATAGATTGGAGGGCATGACAGAGAAAAGAGACAGAGTTCCACAGTACATTATTATTGTAAAGAGGAAGAATGTAATCAAGAGTACATTATTAAGAGATCACTGGTTTGCAGAGTGAAACGTGTTAGAATGAATTCCAGAACTATATACAGTGAGCCTGTAAAGTTGGAATGTCACCCTACCACTCAGTCATGGCTCTCTCCAATACTTCATCTCTAAAGAGTGAAGAAATTGAGGTATATCAGCACCAGGTTCCATTGTTCCTTGAAACAAAATCTCCTCAGTTATTGTTGATGTTAATATCAAAGGCAGAAAGTCTTGCAAGCAAACATGGTATTATATAGATGCCACAGAAGTTGAGTATTACCGTGTATGTGTTAGTCACTCAGTCATGTTTGACTCTTTGCGACCCCATGGACTGCTCTGTCCATAGGATTTTCAAGGCAAGAATACTGGAGAGGGTTGCCATTCCCTTCTCCAGGGGATCTTCCCAAACCAGGGATCAAACCTGGGTCTCCTGCATTGCAGGCAGATTCTTTACCATCTGAGCCCATCAGGAAAGCCACACAATTATGTGAATTCCAAGTTGGCACTATTCCTAGTCACTGTTTCCTCTAGTCCATAGTTATCAGAAAGAATGTGGGGGCAATAATGAAATTAGGACCAGAATCCTAACTGGGAAACTATTAAGCTTTTTTAAAAAAAATTTTTTTGTATTTTGCACTTAACGTGTGTGTTAGTCACTCAATGTAGTCTGACTCTTTGTGACCCTATGGACGTAGCCCTCCAGGCTCCCCTGTATATGAAATTTTCCAGGCAAGAATACTGGAGTGGGTAACCATTCCCTTCTCCAGGGCATCTTCCAAGCCCAAGGATTGAACCCAGGTCTTCCACATTGCAGGCAGATTCTTCACCCTCTGAGCCACCAGGGAAGCTCCTTTGCAGGTATGCTATAGGGCAAAAGCAATTCTAATTCTGTGTGGAATTATAATTGGATTGCAAAACAACAATACCTTTTAAAGCAATTAGAAGTAAGAGAGTCATTTGGCATACTCTAGTAAATAAGCTGATTTAACAAACATTGAAATGCTCAATAACAACAAAAAATGGCAGCTTGTTCAAGTTTTGACTTCTAAACCAAGCCAAACAATTTCAAAGAACAGGCAGTGTACCTACTACCCACTCCCACTGAGAATTATGAAAAATATTTAACTGAACTTTGATTTCAAACATCCATCCGTAGGTAAATATCCATCCATAGATGAATGTTTGATTTCAAAGATTCATCCATAGGTGAATATCCTGCCCTTTCAGTAGCCACAGATGGCCTGGTTCCTGCAAGGTCATGGTTACAGAATGATTCAAGGTTAACCAGATCAGTGTGGGCAGTCAAAACAAGACTACAGGCAAGACACGCAGATTACAGGGCAGAACAGAGGGGAAGGGACTCTGAGAACCAATTATACGCACTGCAAAGAGGGAGGACATGATCACAGGGTAGAAACAACCTAGAGGGAAAAGCATAAAGTGGAAAGGAAATTCGCACGACAGGGACAGATGGCCTAAATTTCCTTTTCAAGGAGAAATGAGCCAAAGTAATAATAACAACACAAAGTTCAGAAAGTAAAAGTAAGTTGAACCGGATGCTGAAAAATGTCTCCATATTGAGTTAATTAACACTTAAAATCCCCATATCTGAAACCAGTCATCTTTCATCTAAATTCTCCTCTCCACTATCCACCCGCCGCCCCTTGCCCATTTTAAACTCTAGGACATCCCACTCTCCTGGTTATCTTGAAGTCAGATGTTGACCGTGTTCTTAGTCTCTTTGCTACCCTTTTCATTATATTCATCACATGCACACAATGAGTCCAGCCACACTCAGTCCTCACTATTTCCTAAGTTCTCCCTTCCTCTCCTGCCTTCACAGACACTGTTTCATTCAGGCCTTCACCTCCTCCAACCTGCCCTCCGAAACCACTCTCCAGTTCTGAACTGTTCCCTCCCCCATAGGTCTTATATGCTATTGCTGAATATTTATTCCTTAAGTACAACTATAGTGTTTTTGTCATTTTCCTAAACAGAAACACTCAAAGATGCAGCTACTCTACAAAGCAACGCAAGAATACCTAGTCCTTGAATTCAGGTTTCCTCTGCCTTGACCTGATCCATCCTCTGGTTTTATCCTGCATCTCATCCTACACTCAGCTCTTTCAAAGCATATTCCCTGCTTTCCTTTTTTTAGTCATTTGTGTTATTAGTTCTTCCACATGTGTACCTACATTTCAAAGTTTATATGCTACCCATTCATGAAGTTTCCATGACCCTAGGAGAAAGAAAACTTTTTTTTTTCAGAAACGCTTGGTCACTTTGTTTCTAATGACTGTGGTTCCATTTTAATTCATCAAAAAAACACAAAACACACACATAAAAAAACAACTTATGTGCTTGTCACAACTCCCCCTGTTGGAAGGAGGGCAAGAAAACAGCCTATTCATCTGTTGTGTAAGCCACTAAATGCTACATATACAAAATGATAATAAATATGAATGGATTTAGAGTTAACATTTTAAAGACGTTGCCATTCTTACTGAGATAGGGAAAAAAGAAAGCAAATCAAATGCTATTTCATTCTAAATAAGGTGAGCAGTATTCACCTCATCTTCTGAGAACAACCTCATCCCAACCATCATCATGCCGGGCTCAGCTATTTTATGACAATACCAAACTTCATAGCCAGATCACATATGTGTACGTGAAAAGATATCAGTTCAGTTCAGTCGCTCAGTCATGTCCGACTGTTTGCGACCCCATGAATTGCAGCACGCCAGGCCTCCCTGTCCATCACCATCTCCCGGAGTTTACTCAAATTCATGTCCATCAAGTCGGTATTGCCATCCAGCCATCTCATCCTCTGTCGTGACCCCTCCTCCGTCCCCCAATCCCTTCCAGCATCAGGGTCTTTTCCAATGAGTCAACTCTTCGCATGAGGTGGCCAAAGTACTGGAGTTTCAGCTTCAGCATCAGTCCTTCCAATGAACACCCAGGACTAATCTCCTTTAGGATGGACTGGTTGGATCTCCTTGCAGTCCAAGGGACTCTCAAGAGTCTTCTCCAACACCACAGTTCAAAAGCATCAATTTTTCGGTGCTCAGCTTTCTTCAAAGTCCAACTCTCACATCCATACATGACCACTGGGAAAACCATAGCCTTGACCAGACGGACCTTTGTTGGCAAAGTAATGTCTCTGCTTTTTAATATGCTTTCTAGGTTGGTCATAACTTTCCTTCCAAGGAGCAAGCGTCTTTTAATTCCACCAGTATGTTAATAATGGCTATCTCTGAACTATAGTAATTGAAGTAATTTTTAATATTTTTATGTATATCTAATTTCATACAGAATATTTATAGCATTCATAGCCAGAAGACATTATTAATAATCCATTGTTCAAATACTTTTACTTTGATGTGCCAAACATTGTAAAGAGATAAACTTTGATTTAGATAAAGCTGAATCCTTACAGTACAAAAATTATCCTCTATAGGTTGAGTGTGATAAGGTTTATATTTTGGAACAATAACTCTGAAGGTCTTTTAAAAATATAGTGGAGGCAAAAACTTGATGCAAAGAGAAAAACAAAGAGACTTGTAACTGTTATCGCTAACAGTAGGATAAAGGTTTGAACTAAGATCATAGCAGTGGAAAGAGAGGAAAGCTCAAATCGCACCTAATGAGCCTTGGTCGACAATTCAATAAGGGGACTGAGGCAGTGGAAGGATCTCCCAGTTGTCAGACACTGTTCATACCCTGATTAATAAAGGTTTTGCTTTTAATGCTAAGGGGTGGTGATTAAACGATGCAGAAATTAGTTGACAGAATGGTCAAAGATGGTTCTAACAGAAATAAGTTTTAAAGAGGTATAAAGGCATCAACAGGGAAAAGAAACCTGATACGTGAGCTCTTATCTTCAAGGACTTGTGGTCAGCTTTAGTCATAGTCAGAAGAGATAACAGGGTTTCCTGTTGAGATTCTTTTTTTAAAGGAAGAAAGATTCTGCCAAGAGCTGCCTCTATGTTACGGGAAAGATGGTGACAACTTTCTCTGAAAAGAACAAGTAGCTGATTCTTAAAGAACATGACTCTATAAAGGAAGATGTAGGGAGCAGGGTACATTGTACGTTCAGGCTGAATCTTTGTGGCTTTTGGTAGTGATGGGGAAATTAACTAATTTAATTTACCAGTGATAGATTTCAATTAATAACAGCCCCAGTTTGAACTGTATATTTTCAAGTCTTTTTTCATGACAAACATTTCCTGGTATTTAATGTAACCACTGTATCTTCCACCATTTTAATATAGAAATTGGTTAAAAACTAATGTTAATTTACTCTGTCATTTTTATTTATTGGGATACATTAACTCATCAAGTTTCATAACCACAGTTGAACTGCATACCAATCATATAAAATTCATTTGAAAGACCTAGGAGGAAGCAGTCTTTATAGAGTGAGTCTCACAAATTTAACCCTATTTTAGGAACTGAAACATCTAAATCCCCTTACACTTATGAAAGTGAAAGTGAAAGTTGCTCATTCATGTCCAACTCTTTGCAACCCCATGGACTATAATCTGCGGAATTCTCCAGACCAGAATACTGGAGTGGGTAGCCTTTCCCTTCTCCAGGAGATCTTCCCAACCCAGGGATTAATCCCAGATCTCCCTCATTGCAGGCAGGTTCTTTACCAGCTGAGCCACAAGGAAAGCCCCCTTATAGTTATGTCTTTTATTAAAATATATCTATAGTGTCATTTCATTCCCTACTTTTAGCTACAAGTAGGAAATTGGACTGATGAAACAAAAACTGAATTATTTAAGTAATTGCATTTCAATATCATCTTATACTATGAAGCACAAAATGCCCATGGCAGGATCTGTAACAGAGAAGTCTGCATCTAGTTCTATCATAGCAATTTATTACCATTTTGATCTTTGATCTTAATGAACTTTTCTGTACCTCAATCTTCTCATCTATAAAGAGTACGTTTCAAGTGCTGGAACTACCAGTTTCCCAGGATTAAATATTCCCACCATGGCCAATTTAGCAACCCACTCACAGAAGTCCTAAATATTTAATAATCATCAGGTCTAGTGGGATGGTAGAATTAGTGTGAGCTACATCTAGCATGCAGTGATTGAGGGAAATAGATAACTAAAACATTAGGAAGCGAGGGGCTGTGGAGTAGAAATAACATGTCAACTTAAAAAAATTGCACAATGTGAAAGTTGCAAGTTAAGTTTTATTTGGGGCAAAATTAGGACTGCAACCTAGGAGACAGCACCTCAAACAGCTCTGAGAAACTGCTCCTGAAAATATCTAAGTATCTGTTCTGCCAGTTTTTCCCTGAGCACAGAGTGCCTTATTTCTGTCTCCACTCTGAACTATTTTCAGGGGGTGTTGAAAATTAGCACCCGCACCAGCACAAGCACATGATTTAATTCTTATAGAGGCAGGTGGCAAGTGCCAATGGCAAATGCCAATTTGTAGTTGATAAATTTAAAGACAGATTGAAAACTCAGTTTAAATCAATAGAACATTCAGATACAAATCATTAACTCAGAAGCCATAAAATAATCATAAAATAGACAGAGATTATATATACACACATGCACACACACACATATATATAAAAATGACAAAACTTGGAAGGTTGAAACCAGCAGAACAGGTGAGGGAAATACTTGAAATATGTATCAATTCCGGTAACAATTCTGTAAAGGGCAAGGTTTTATAAAAGAGGTGACTGTGATCACGTTAAAAGTTGATATATCAAAGAGTATAGATATGGTAGAATGAATGTAAGCTCATGTGTACAAGTCTTTTCATACCAGGAGCCAGTTAAAGGCAGTCTAGGATATTAGGTGGGATGGTCAACCAGACAAGCTCTATTAAGTTTTGCTCAAAGTGAAAAGAGAAATGAATAAGATGTTATCAGTTTTTAGATTTGTGTCTGTAGCATTACCTTCAGAATTTCCTAACTAGGAATATATTTCCATTTCTATCCCAGAATTATTCTTACGCCTGTTTTTAATATCTTCTCAATCCAAGGCTCAGCCCCATTCTTAGTACTATTGGGAATTCTAGCAATCTTTCCAAGGTATATCAAGGAATCCAGTCTTGCCTATAGGACATTTAGTTCAATTCAGTTTAGTCGCTTAGTCGTGTCCAACTCTTTGCAACCTCATGAATCGCAGCGCGCCAGGCCTCCCTGTTCATCACCAACTCCTGGAGTCTACTCAAACCCATGTCCATCAAGTCAGTGATGCCATCCAGCCATCTCATCCTCTGTCATCCCCTTCTCCTCCTGCCCTCAATCCCTCCCAGCATCAGGGTCTTTTCCAATGAGTCAACTATTCGCATCAGGTGGCCAAAGTATTAGAGTTTCAGCTTCAGCATCTGTCCTTCCAATGAACACCCAGGACTGATCTCCCCTAGGATGGACTGGTTGGATCTCCTTGCAGTCCAAGGGACTCTCAAGAGTCTTCTCCAACACCACAGTTCAAAAGCATCAATTTTTCGGCGCTCAGCTTTCTTCACAGTCCAACTCTCACATCCATACATGACCACTGGAAACACCATAGCCTTGACTAGACGGACCTGTGTTGGCAAAGTAATGTCTCTGCTTTTTAATATGCTATCTAGGTTGGTCATAACTTTCCTTCCAAGGAGTAAGAGTCTTTTAATTTCATAGCTGCAGTCACCATCTGCAGTGATTTTGGAGCCCAGAAAAATAAGTCTGACATTGTTTCCACTGTTTCCCATCTATTTCCCATGAAGTGATGGGACCAGATGCCATGATCATAGTTTTCTGAATGTTGAGTTTTAAGCCACCTTTTTCACTCTCCTCTTTCACTTTCATCAAGAGGCTTTTTAGTTCCTCTTCACTTTCTGCCATAAGGGTGGTGTCATCTGCATATCTGAGGTTACTGATATTTCTCCTGTCAATCTTGATTCCAGCTTGTGCTTCTTCCAGCCCAGTGTCTCTCATGATGTACTCTGCATATAAGTTAAATAAACAGGGTGACAATATACAGCCTTGACATACTCCTTTTCCTATTTGGAACCAGTCTGTTGTTCCATGTCCAGTTCTAACTGTTGCTTCCTGACCTGCATACAGGTTTCTCAAGAGGCAGGTCAGGTGGTCTGGTATTCCCATCTCCTTCAGAATTTTCCACAGTTTATTGTGATCCACACAGTCAAAGACTTTGGCATAGTCAATAAAGCAGAAATAGATATTTTTCTGGAACTCTCTTGCTTTTTCAATGATCCAGCGGATGTTGGCAATTTGATTTCTGGTTCCTCTGCCTTTTCTAAAATCAGCTTGAACATCTGGAAGTTCACGGTTCATGTGTTGCTAAAGCCTGGCTTGGAGAATTTTGAGCATTACTTTACTAGTGTGTGAGAAGAGTGCAATTGTGTAGTAGTTTGAGCATTCTTTGGGATTGCCTTTCTTTGGGATTGGAATGAAAACTGACCTTTTCCAGTCTTGTGGCCACTGCTGAGTTTTCCAAATTTGTAGGCATATTGAGTGCAGCACTTTCACAGCATCATCTTTCAGGATTTGAAATAGCTCAACTGGAATTCCATCACCTCCACTAGCTTTGTATGTAGTGATGATTTCTAAGGCCCACTTGACTTCACATTCCAGGATGTTTGGCTCTAGGTGAGTGCTCACACCATCAGACTATATCTGGGTCGTGAAGATCTTTTTTGTATGGTTTTTCTGTGTATTCTTGCCACCTCTTCTTAATATCTTCTGCTTCTGTTAGTTCCATACTATTTCTGCCCTTTTTCGAACCCATCTTTGCATGAAATGTTCCCTTGGTGTCTCTAATTTTCTTGAAGAGATCTCTAGTCTTTCCCATTCTGTTGTTTTCCTCTATTTCTTTGCACTGATCGCTGAGGAAGGCTTTCTTATCTCTCCTTGCTATTCTTTGGAACTCTGCATTCAAATCAGAATATCTTTCCTTTTTCCCTTTGCTTTTCACTTCTTTTCTTTTCACAGCTATTTGTAAGGCCTCCTCAGACAACCATTTTGCGTTTTTGCATTTCTTTTCCATGGGGATATTCTTGTTCCCTGTCTCCTGTCCAATGTCACGAACCTCCGTCCATAGTTCATCAGGCACTCTATCAGATCTAGTCCCTTAAATCTATTTCTCACTTCCACTGTATAAGCATAAGGGATTTGATTTAGGTCATACCTGAATGATCTAGTGGTTTTCCCTACTTTCTTCAAGTTAAGTCTGATTTTGGCAATAAGGAGTTCATGATCTGAGCCACAGTCAGCTCCAGGTCTTGTTTTTGCTGACTGTATAGAGCTTCTCCATCTTTGGCTGCAAAGAATATAATCAATCAGCTTTCGGTGTTGACCATCTGGTGATGTCCATGTGTAGACTCTTCTCTTGTGTTGTTGGAAGAGGGTGTTTGCTATGACCAGTGTTTTCTCTTGGCAAAACTCTATTAGCCTTTGCCCTGATTCATTCTGTACTCCAAGGGCAAATTTGCCTATTACTCCAGGTGTTTCTTGATTTCCTACTTTTGCATTCAGGTCCCCTAAAATGAAAATGACATCTTTTGGCGTGTTAGTTCTAAAAGGTCTTGTAGGTCTTCATAGAACTGTTCAGCTTCAGCTTCTTCAGCATTACTGGTTGGGGCATAGGCTTGGATTACCATGATATGGAATGGTTTGCCTTGGAAGTGAGCAGAGATCATTCTGTCGTTTTTGAGATTGCATCCACGTGCTGCATTTTGGGCTCTTTTGTTGACCATGATGGCGACTCCGTTTCCTCCAAGGGATTTCTGCCCACAGTAGTAGATATAATGGTCATCTGAGTTAAATTCACCCATTCAAGTCCATTTTAGTTCACTGATTCCTAGAAAGTTGACATCCACTCTTGCCATCTCCTGTTTGACCACTTCCAATTTTATAGGACTTTAGTCAACTTAAAAAATATATTCCCAACCTAAAAGTTGAGAGTTATGTTTTATTCACTGGGAAATTTTAGGATGTGAAGACCAGGAAACAGCATCTCAAATGACCCTGAGAGAACTGTTCTGGGGAAGCGAGGGGAGGAGCCAGGTTATAAAGAAGTTTTGAAACAAAGGGAAGGTAGTCTGAACATCAAAAGATCATTGTTAATTAATTAAGAACCAGATATCCCTAGTTAAACAATTTAGCACTTTTCTGTATATGGGAAAATGCAATAGTCTGGGCTCACTGAAATAATTCCTTTCATATGCATTTCAGCTATGGGCCCTATATCCTGTATATTTGACATCCTGAATTCACCTTGGTGTTCACTGTACCTAGTGGCTGCAGTCTGATGGCTGTTAGGTTGCATGTATTCTTCTCCTTCCTGAGTGCCCATAAACTGAGACATATAAACAGACCAAAAAAAAAAAATTAATAATATGTATACATGGGAGAGACCCAGGAAAACTCAGTGACTTGACAAAATGGCTAAGCCCTCACTTAAATATCATCTTCAGCTAAAGACAAAAGAGAAGACGATGTTAGGATGTTGAAGGTATTGGCTTGGAAATTCAAAGGGGAGAAAAGCAATATACATGAAGGTGGAAAAGCAAAGGTTTAGTAAACAAATATGTGCTAAGACACTGAGAGACAATCAATTCAGTTCAGTTCAGTTCAGTTGCTCAGTCGTGTCCAACTCTTCGCAACCCCATGGGCTGCAGCATGCCAGGCTTCCCTGTCCATCAACAACCCCCAGAGTTTATTCAAACTTTTGAGAGACAATAGGACATTGGAGTTTTAACAGACTATGCTAGGTTCCTCCCTGTCTATCACACTTACTTCATATTATAGTTATCTGTGATGATAGCTCCCTTCCTGAAACAGGTCCTCTATCTACATTATTTAAGCAGCTAAGGAGGAGGTAAAAAGAAAGGTTTCCTGAGTCTTCTGTTTCTTAAAAAATAATCAGCCTAAATTAATCACAATATCAAGAGACACATTTTGGGGTGGCAGATTTTGTTTCCCTCCAATGCTCTCTCCAGAGTGAGTAAGTAGGCTAGGTTTGTCCCCTGGATCCACAGATTTCTGACTGTTATTGGCATGATTTATGAGTGGAACCTTTTCCAATAGTTGCTGGTTGTTGAACTGGATCTCCTAAATTATTTTTTAAATTTCATCATAGTCATGCCTATTTTTTTCCATAACATTCTGGTATGCATAATCTACTCTCTGTGGTCAGCCTGTTGTACTGGATCACTTTCTTCTAGGTCCGGTCCAGCTAGATCTCTTTGTATACTCTCCTATTCCTCTATAACACAGCTCAAGTTGTCTGCACCCTCTCAGGTTAACTTCTAGCCTGGGATCTACATACCATACCATACCAAAAACCATAGGAACAGTGTATCTTCAGGTGGAAAGAGAGAAAATTCCTAAAAGTTTATGAATCCATAGGGCCCAAGTGCCCCATTTAAAAAGCAGCTGGTATACTTAAATATAAAGGGCATGTTGAATCGAGTATTCAGATAATGAAGAGTATATTCAAGTAATGTCCTATTAGATCATCTAGAAAATCTGTTTTTGCATCATAAAACTATAAAAGGGATATTTTATTTACCTTTAAGATGCATCAGGCTGTCTACTTTTTAAAGATTATACCCCATTTATAGTTATAAAATACTTGCTATATTCCTTATACTATCTAATACATCTTAACAGTTTATTGCTTTTTACACAGTAGTTTGTACCTTGTAATCCCCTGCCTCTGTCTTGCCTGTCCCCTCTCCCATCCCCCCACTTGTAATCATTAGCTTACTCTCTATATTTGTCAGTCTGTTTCTTTTTATTATTCTTACCAGTTTTAATTTTGAAATTCCAAATATGAAAACATAGTTTTTGTCTTTCTCTTTCTGTTATTTCACTTAGCATAGTACCATCCTAAGTTCATCCACATTGTAGGCAAATGGCAAAATTATGTTCTTTTTATGGCTGAGTAGTATTTCATTGTATATTTATACCACATCTTCTTTATCTATTCATCTATTCATCTATATTTTTGTTCTGGATAAATACTCACTAGTGAAAGTGAAAAGACAACTTATTGAATGAGAGAAAATATTTGCAAATGATATGACTGCAAATGATAGTTTCCAAAATATATAAAAAGCTTATTCAAGTCAATATCAAAAAACCAACCTGATTAAAAAATGAGCAGAAGACCTGAATAGACATTTTTCCAAAAAAGACATGCAAATGGCTAAGATGCATATGAAATTATGCTCAACACAGTTAATCAGAGAAATATAAATTAAAACCAGAATGAGGTATTACCTCGTACTGTCAGAATAACTTATCAAAAAGTCTACAAATAACAAATATTGTCAAGGATGTAGAGAAAAAAGAACTGTTAGTAAGAATGTAAACTGGTGTGGCCACTGTGGAAAATGGTATGGAGTGTTTTGAAACTAAAAATAAAACTATTATGTGATCCATCCATTCCACTCCTGGAAATTCAACTCAACTCTGAAGAAAAGGATAGTTTATGTTGTCCTAAACACTGTGTCAATAACATCCTCTAGGTATGGGGAAGGTCAAGGAAATAAACTTTTAGGTGCTTGCTGGTGATTGGAGAATGGGGGTTATTCCTTTTTCTTTATGGATAGCCCACTGACCAGTTTTCTGAAAGTGAACATAATAGTAGTCTTTGCTACATGAAGATCTAAGTAATACTTTGTTAATGTCAAAACTGTATAGACACAGGGGACTGAAAAAGCAATTGTCCCTGAGTCTAAGATTAAGAAAATGTCTAAGCTTGGAAATAGGCAAAAGGTATCACCAACTTGCCTTGCAGGGGCATGATACCTATTGTCTGGTGGACCCTCCGGTGATTATCTGAGCATTGCAGACAGACGCTTTACCGTCTGAACCACCAGGGAAGCCAATCTAATTCTCTAGGAAAATATAATTTTGATTAATTTTCTGAACACTAGTCTATTGTATGTTCTGTAGGTCCAGATATTAAATAAATTATAGAAGTTAGGCTGAAAGTGATTCCTCTCCTTGACAAAGTAAATGACTCCCATTTATAATTATACAAATGAATTTTATCCAGTAGAGATAGAATTGAATTCCTCCTGGTTGAAATAATAACACAAACATTACAATTTGTTGCTTAGTAGGCTATTAGTTTTCTTTCTATTACCAAATTCATTTCACCATTCCTGACTTTATATATATATGAAATCTTTGTATGTATATATATATATATATATATATATATAAAATCATCTACAAATTTTCTTCTGAACCCTCTTATTGCTTTACTCATTTATAAATTAAACTCTTTAAATCATGTTCATTTTATACTTGAAGGCAACTCATTTTATCTTTTCAAAAATTGTTCTTTACTGCTAACTAATCTATATTTTTGCACCTAAAAAAATAGAGCCTTACTGGCGGGATCTTTGGCACTGATGAGACAGTCCCTTTTTTTCTTCTCAAAGTCTGTTTCTTAAATAAAAGCTTCACTTTTTTCAATATCCCCAACTTTCCCATATTTTATTTCTTCAAAATCCTATACCTCTGGAAAAATCACAACTCACTTCCTTCAGAAAATGTCCTGTATCAATGCCTCTTTTGCATCTTCTAAATGTGGGGTCACAAAGAGTCGGACATGACTTAGTGACACCACAGTAACAACCTGTATAACTTAGTCTTTGCCACTGGCTGAAGGGAAGGGTGATTCTTAGCCTGGTGGGTGAAGGAAAATAGCATGATATAAATCTCTGAAACTCAGCTGCTACTTAGGCTTTCCATAGATAGAGAAAAACAAAAGCCAAACAAAAAAGATAGAACTGTATGAAATTTAAAACCCTCTGAAAAAACTTAAACAGTGCTATCTAATATTTATATTCCTCCTTTCAACATATGTTTGATTTGATTATGCTGAAAATGCATCCTCCTTAACACCATTCCCCCCCCACCCCCCCGCCCCACACACATACATGCACATGTACTGAGTCATGTTCTGAAGTCTTTGCCCATTAGTCCAACAACAAAGCTGCTCCTGCCCATCTCTTCTAATTCCTGGGTTTATGTTTGTTTTTCCTGGTTATAGGAGATGGCAAAAAACAGGAGTATTAGAAACTGATGGAGTAGAACTATCTAGAAAGCTGTTGGTACCTCAAAAGAACTGAATCCAGTAAGTGTGACCTTATTTATTCTACCATAGTCTCTCCTTCAGGGCTACTTGGTACATGGTATGTCTTCAACCTTTGTCTGCTCCATGAGTGAATGAAAATACTTCTTTTTTAAAAACAGCATCACTAGGCCTCAAGACACAAAGGAACTTGCTATGCACTTATTCAGTACCCTTTGGCTTAGAGAAGACTTGTGAATAAAAACATTTCAATGAACTCACATCCCAAGTGACAATTAAAAGTGTCTCTAATTGAGGAAATCCTGTAATTTATTAGTGCCATGTAGTCCTGTTTCATTCTTTTACCTTAGTCCATCCTAATTTTTGTCAATCAAAGAGAGTTTCTGGGATTTAATAACTAAAATCTCTTTCCCGAGTCATACTGCCAGCTCTCATTGTGTGTTCAGCTAATATTGCATCTGCCTGCCTGAGTTTCTTTTCACATCTTTGTTCTGCCAAAACCCCTTCTGGTAAAAAGGAGTTCACAGAGGGGAAATGAGTGGGTGAAACGGAAAACAGCACATACACGCACACATGTTGAAATGAAAAATAAACCGGAGTGCAATCTGTATTGAACGGTGATGGATTCAGACAATACTTTGCAGAGCTTCTCTCCTGAAGAGATTTATCAGTGATTCACCTTGAATGGAAAATTGTTATATCCTGTCTGAACAAGGGTCTGCTGTTTTCCTCACAGCTTTCATCGGCCACTGATGTCATCCTTTGTGTATTCAGGCAGAGGTCAAAATCTGTCATTAAACTAAGGAGAGTCTAGAGATTAACTATATGAAGGATTCTGAGATCTGTGCATCCTACACAGAGATGTGAATTTGGGGGTTTTAATTTTGATTCTGGTATTTTGGTTCAAATGAAATACACCAGTTTTGTAGTTAGAACTGCAACTTCCTTGAGAGAATTTCAGTTCAGTTCAGTCCAGTCGCTCAGTCGTATCTGACTCTTTGTGACCCTGTGGACTGCAGCACGCCAGGCCTCCCTGTCCATCACCAACTCCCAGAGTTTACTCAAACTCATGTCAATTGAGTTGGTGATGCCATCCAACCATCTCAACCTCTGTCGTCCCCTTCTCCCGCCTTAAGTCTTTCCCAGCATCAGAGTCTTTTCAAAATAGTCAGTTCTACACATCAGGTGACCAAAGTATTGGAGTTTCAGCTTCAGTATCAGTCCTTCCGATGAATATTCAGGTCCGATTTCCTTTAGGATTGGCTGGTTGGATCTCCTTGTAGTCCAAGAGACTTTCAAGAATCTTTTCCAACACCACAGTTCAAAAGCATCAATTCTTCAGCACAAAATGAAAGGTGAGCTACCTCCTAGAAATAGTATATCTTGACTGTGCTTTAAATGCAAGTTTCTCCAGATAGAAAACCTTTTTTTTTTTTCTTCCAAAATTTTTCCAAAGAAAGAGATAAAAGACCAGAAAGAAACAGCAGCAAAACACATTAATGTTAACATCAGTGCTCTTAAACCTCTATGTGGCCATCAGAGCAATAATGCCTTGTCTCCCCTTTCTTGGTGCAGTAGTGCTTTTTGCTTATTTATTTATAGAGTCCTTTTAATGGAATTTTGCTCACTTATTTTTATGGAGATAATTGCTCAATGAAGTTGAGCCCATGCCCACAGATGTAAGTAACAGAAAGTTCTCTGGTTGCTACTCGTTCCTGGTCCATGCCCAAGGTTTATTTGACAATACCAAAGCTGTGTATTCCTTCCCAATTAACAGAGAAAATCATTGTGTATGAGAATGCCTGTTAGGTAAGAAATTGAGTGAATATTTTGCCCCATTATGGAAGAGAAATTATTGAATAATAAATTATATTATGTTAGAATTTTAGCAAATTTTTAAAACAGTTTACAACATCTGATCAACCTCCCCAAAGATACTAAATTAAATAATTGTAATTACTGGTGCCTCTTTTGCTTCTGAGGAAACCAAAGAGCCAGTGTTATTTGATCAACTCCTCTTTGAGTATGTTAACAAGATGTTAGCTACAATAAACACCCACCCCCACCCCTATTTTAAAATAAACACAGTTATTCAGATGAGGAATCTGAGACACAGTTTTTAAGACTATACAGAGTTAATGACAGAATAGTAGGAATACATTTTGGCCAGTAACTTTCTAACTCATTCTTTCTGGAAGCCAAGATGACTATTGTCTGTGAAGTGGCCGAACACCAAATGAGACCATGGCTCATGGTGAATGAGGAGATATGACTTGCATAACATCTTTCATCTCTAGTCAAGTGTTGTCAGTAGAAGCCATTCACATTCTGGCAGCAGGAAACCCCCTGATATTCCTATTGGCACTTTCTGTGTAGAAGTAGGCCTGCTGTGACCTAGAAAAACACTGAATTTATTTGCATAAGCAGTGCACTGTCCTCATGAAGGTATATTTAGAAATCCACGTTTGCAAGAATGGGATCAAGATGCTTTTGTAAAAACTCACATGGCCTTTCCTTTAAGCCTCAGCAAACTGTGCTATTCAGAAGGGACTAGTTTCTAGCCAACTCAGGATTGATGTAGTATTTTTACAAAGAGGGGGATTAACTTAGTGAACGTTTCTCCAAGAAAGGTTCTATTCAGGAAGTATAAATGCATTAAAACATATTTAGAAGCATTTATGAATTCCAGGGCTATACATGACCAATTAAAAAAATTTAGTATTAAACTTTGAATTGATTGTAGGAAGCATATGCACCTTCTGATCCTAGCGTCACACCAATGAGTCATATCCCTTGAATACATCACTTAAATTTTATTGGCATCAATTTCCTCATTTGTAGAATAAAAGGTTGAATTCAGAGGATACTTAATGGCCCCAAAGTAGAATTTGGCCAATATAGATATTTTCTTTGTCCAGCTCAGTATTTTAAAGAAATGTGAATAGGAATGGTATTTTTAATACTCCTTTGAGTTTGTAATACTGCACAAACCTTTCCCAGCATGGAGAAGAAAAGCTTTTTCAGCCTTGTCTGAATTACACACCGCATTTCATTTTTCAACTTTTGTTTTCTTCTCTCCTTGTTCCTAAACTGTCAGGATAAATTTGATGACTGGATGAAAGAATTCTCCCACTTGAGTTCTATTCTCCAGGAGCCCTGTAGATACACAGACTGCAGGTGGTGAAGCAGGACTGTGGAGCTGGGAGCTGTCACACACCTGGCCCCAGCCTCCTGCCTCTTGGAGTCTGCACTCCTGGCTGGAAAAATAGGACTTAACTGTCTCAGCACTGAAGCAGTCAATGAAAGTCACCACAACCTAAAGTCCTCCCTGCAGCTTCGTAAATTCCATCTTTGGGTCACGGTTGGGGAGAGATCTGGACATCATCAGCTATGCAGTGAAAGTAACTCTTTAACATGTAACAATTCATTTCTTATTCCTCAGGATTTTTCAGTCCAAAGGAACTGACATTTTCCTTTCATGGACAGTAAGATGACTGCCCACAAATTAAACAATGAACAAAGGAAGGGAACAAGTAAGGGCTGCCAGTTCCTTCAGGTCTCAGTCTTGGGGAAGTGTTCGAAACTGCTGCCCTGTTTGTGCAGAATCCTGTGAGATACACAAGCTGTAAGGTTACCTAAGAGCAGGTTAGATGAGAAACAAGGAGAATTCAAAGGCAGGAGTAAGGGAAATGTGCTTGTCAAATAGAAGGTGAATGATGATGCGTGCATGTGTACTAAGTTGCTTCAGTCGTGTCCAGCTCTTTGCAGTCCCATAGACCGTAGCCCGCCAGGCTCCCCTGTCCGTGGGCTTCTCCAGGCAAGAATACTGGAGTGGGTTGCCATGCTCTCCTCCAGGGGATCTTCCCAACCCAGGGATCTAACGGGTGTCTCTTATGTCTCCTGCTTTGGCAGGCGGATTCTTTACCACTAGTGCCACCTGGGAAGTCTGAATGATGATATGATGATGCCATAGAGAGCAGAGAGTATAGACTGCATATTTTCATTTATTGTCTGCTCACTTACTGTTTAGTATGAACCTAAAATCATTATATTATTGAGAGCACCAAAGCAGTGCAGACAGCATATTGCTGTTGTTGAGTTGCTCAATTGTGTCCAACTCTGAGACAACCAAGGACGGCAGCCTGCCAGGCTTCTCTGTCCACCACTAATTCATGGAACTTGCTCAAACTCACGTCCATCGAGTCAGTGATGCCATCCAACCATCTCATCCTCTGTCAGCCCCTTCTGCTCCTGCCTTCAATCCTTCCCAGCATCAGGGTCTTTTCCAATGAGTCCATTCTTTGCATCACGTGGCCAAAGTATTGGAGATTCAGCTTCAGCATCAGTCCTCCAATGAATATTCAGCACTGATTTCCTTTAGAATTGACTGATTTGATCTCTTTGTAGTCCAAGGGACTTTCAAGAGTCTTTTCCAACACCACAGTTCAAAAGCATCAATTCTTTGGTGCTCAGCCTTCTTTATGGTCCAACTCTCACATCCATACATGACTACTGGTAAAACCATAGCTTTGACTATATGGATCTTTGTTGGCAAAGTAATGTCTCTGCTTTTTAATATACTGTCTAGGTTTGTCATAGTTTTTCTTCCAAGGAGCAAGATTTAATTCAATTTAGTTAATTTCCTGGCTGCAGTCATCATCTGCAGTGATTTTGGAACCCAAGACAACAAGTAATGAATGGATATGGCTGAGTTCTAATCAAACTTTATGAAATGTAACATGACCTTCACTAAGAAATTAGCTACATATATGATAAAATATATGTATCAGATAAATGTATATGTATTCAGAGCCCCAAAGAATAGCAAGGAGAGATAAGAAAGTCTTCCTCAGTGATCAATGCAAAGAAATAGAGGAAAACAATAGAATGGGAAACACTAGAGACCTCTTCAAGAAAATCAGAGAAACCAAGGGAACATTTCATACAAACATGGGTACAATAAAGGACAAAATGATATCAGAAGATGTTAAGATGGTGGTAAGAATACACAAAAGAACTATACAAAAAAGATCTTAATGACCCAGATAACCACGATGTAGTGATCACTCATCTAGAGCCAGACATCCTGGAGTGTGAAGTCAAGTGGGCCTTAGGAACCATCTCTACAGACAAAGCTAGAGGAAGTGATGGAATTCCAGCTGAGCCATTTCATATTCTAAAAGATGATGCTGTGAAAGTGCTGCACTCATTATGCCGGCAAATTTGGAAAACTCAGCAGTGGCCACAGGACTGGAAAAGGTCAGTTTTCATTCCAATCCCAAAGAAAGGTAATGCCAAAGAATGTTCAAACTACTGCACAATTGCATTCATCTCACACACTAGCAAAGTAATGCTCAAAATTCTCCAAGTGAAACTTCAACAGTATGTGAACTGAGAACTTCCAGATGTTCAAGATGGATTTAGAAAAGGCCAAGGAACCAGAGATCAAATTGCCAACATCTGTTAAATCCTAGAAAAATCAAGAGAATTCCAGAAAAACATCTGCTTCACTGACTACACTAAAGCCTTTGACTGTATGGATAACAACAAACTGTAGAAAATTCTTCAACAGATGGGAATGCCTACCCATATTACCTACCTCCAGGAGGTAGGTCCATCTTACCTACCTCCTGAGAAACCTGTATGCAGGTCAAGAAACAACAGTTAGAACAGTTAGATGTGGAACAATGGACTAGTTCCAAATTGGGAAAGAGAGTATGTCAAGGCTGTATATTGTCATCCCGCTCATTTAACTTCTATGTAGAGCACATCATGCAAAACACTGGCCTGATGAAGCACAAGCTAGAATCAAGATTGTCAGGAGAAATATTAATAACCTAGGATATGCAGATGACACTACCCTTATGGCAGAGAGTGAAGAGGAACTAAAGAGCCTCTTGATGAAAGTAAAGAGGTGAGTGAAAAACCTCAACGTTCAAAAACTGAAAATCATGGCATCCCATCACTTCATGACAAATAGATGGGGAAGCAACAGACGCAGTGACAGACTTTATTTCCTTGAGCTCCAAAATCACTGAAGATGGTGACTGAAGCCGTGAAATTAAAAGACGCTTGCTCCTTGGAAGAAAAGCTATGAAAAACCTAGACAGCATATTAAAAAGCAGAGACTTTACTTTACTGATAAAGGTCCTTATAGTCATAGCTGTGTTTTTTTCCAGTAGTCATGGATGTAAGAGTTGGATCATAAAGAAGGCTGAGTGCCAAAGAATTGATGCTTTTGAGCTGTGGTGTTGGAGAAGACTCTTGAGAGTCCCTTAGACAGCAAGATGATCAAACCAGTCAATCCTAAAGGAAATCAGTCCTGAATATTCACTGGAAGGACTGATGTTGACGTTGAAGCCCCCATACTTTGGCCCCTTGATGTAAAGAGCCAACTCATTAGAAAATACCCTGATGTTGGGAAGGACTGAAGGCAGGAGGAAAAGGCATTGACAGAGGATGAGATGTTTGGATGTCAGCTCCAACTCGAGGGACATGAGTTTGAGCAGGCTCTGGGAGTTTGTGAAGGACAGGAAGGCTGGCATGCTGCAGTCCATGGGGTCGCAAAGAGTCAGACATGACTGAGCATCTGAACTGAACTGATGATAAATCATATGAAATGTTTATTTTCACAATTCAATAACAGTCAATTATCAACTATCTCATATTGTTCGACCTGTTAAATTATATTACATATGTACATTGGAAATGCTACTCAGGCATATAAGAATGAGGAGACTTTATATATGATATATATAATATCTGTGCTCAGTCCTTCAGTCATGTCCGACTCTTTGTGATCCCATGGACTGTAGCCCACCAGGCTCCTCTGTCCATGAAATTCCCAGGCAAGAATACTGGAGTAGGTTGCCATTTCCTTCTCCAATATAATATCTAGTATATATTTACTGAAAAAGATATAAAAGTCTGTGTACAACATGCCACCATTCATGCAAAACACAAGAAATAAACTATTCATGTTTGTTTTTGCTTTATTGCTTAAAACATCCCCAAAAAGATAAAGAAGAAAGTGTTAACAGTGATTACCTGTTTGGACAAGGAGGGGGAAGATGAGTGAAATTAAGCAGATGGGCTTTAAGGGTGGGAGATATTTCACTATATCCTCATTTAAAACTTTATTTTTGAAACATATTCCAAATTTTCACTAAGAAAAAACTAAAAGAAGCATACTTTGGACATTATGCATCTTTTAGTTTGCACCTCGATACATTTTATTAATGCATGATTTGTTATTTTGGTTAATGAAAGTGGTAAGACCCAACTACCGTGATGGTTTATTGATCCCTCCTCTCTTAACAGTACTCACCTTTATAATATTACTAAATGGCTATTGTGTTGAGGATCAATTGAACTATTTTAGTCTAGGTTCTGACTGCTTTGCATATATCATTTCCTTTGAAGCATCCTAATAGTATGGTAGCTATTATCATCACCTTTATTGCAGTAAGAATATTTAGCATAAAAACTACTCTTTTAACAAATTTTGAAATACACAACATATTGTTAAGTTTATGTACAATTTTGCAAGCAGACCTCTAGAACTTATTCATTTTCCATAAGTGAAATTGTTTGCCCATTGAATAGTAACTCCCTATTTCCTGCTCCACTCATCTCAAGGCAATCACCATTGGACTCTCTGCTTCTGTGAGTTTAGATATTTTATCTACCCCAGATAAGTGAACGAATACAGTATTTATTCTTCTACAACTGGCTTATTTCACCTAGCATAAAGCTGTGTTCATTCACATTGTCATAAATGGTAGGATTTCTTTCCTTTCAAAGACTGAATATTTTATTCTATGTACAATTGTCCTTCAGTATCTGAGGAGGGTTGGTTTCAGGAGCCCCTACATTTACCAAACTCCGACTACACTCAAAACCCATAGTCAGCCCTCTGTAACCATAGATTCCACTTCCATGGATTCAACCAACCACAGTTGGAAATTTCAATCCCTGGTTGAATCTGAAGCTGCAAAAACCCTCCAATATAGGGAGCCAACTGTGTGTATATTGAAAAATATCCACAGTTCAAATTCATGTTGTTCAAGGGTCTACTGTATCTGCCATATTTTATTTTCTTTATACATTCATCCTTCAATGGGCAGTTATTTCCACACTTTGGCTATCAAGAATACTGCTGTAATGAACAAAGGAGTACAAATACCTCTATAACCTTACTTTCAATTATTTTGGATAAATACCCAGACGTGGAATTACTGGATGATCGGGAAGTTCTCATTTTAATTTTCTGAGGCACATTCATACTATCTTCCATAAAAGCTTCACAATTTTACATTCCCATCAAGGATGTACAGAGTTTCCAATTATCTTTGCCTTTTCTAAGACAAAGAGCTAAGAATCAGATCGGTTAAATAAATTGCTCAAAGTTAAAAGCCTGTTTCCTCTTGTCCTGACTCTTACTCTCCGTGCATATCTGAGCTCAGGCTTCATATCTTTCATGAAGCAGCAGCAGCATATACTCATTACAGATTCATTAATCTGAATTAAAATCACTTATGCATTAGATTGGGGCTCCCTCAGTCACTCAGATGGGAAAGAATTCATTTGCAATGCAGGAGATGTGGGTTCGATCCCTGGGTTGGAAAGATCCCCTGGAGGAGGAAATGGCTATCCACTCCAGTATTTTTGCCTGGAAAATCCCATGAACAGGGGAACCTGGTGGGCTAGAGTCCATGGGATCAAAAAAGAGTTAGACACAACTGAGTGACTAAACAACAACAGTGCATTAGATTAAGTATATGAAATTGTCAATATTCAACCATTTTTGAACTACAAATACAGCTATTTGAAATGATTCCATCTAAAGTTTGTTTTTCATGTTAAGAAAAACTCCTTGAAGGCAAGGATAATATCTTGAATACTAACAAGTTCCAAGGGCTTACCACAGTGCCTAGGATATAGCAGGCATGTAACATAATTTTTATATTAAGTAAACAAAATTAAATAAATGAACAAATAAATGAACCAACAGCATTTTATAGTTTTATAAAAAATTAAAACCTGATTATTCTACTTAAAAACATCCAATTAACTCAACCTCTGTATATCTAAGACTGTAACATAATTTATAATAGAAACTATGAATATGTTTCAAAACAATACTCATGTCTTATGCAACTTCCTTTTACAGTTGCAAAATGAAGCCTAAATGCAAATGAAATCAATAGGAGAATTTGTTGTTGTCTATCTGTTTTATTTTGTTTCGTTTTTGTTTGGTTGTATATTGTCCAAATGCATACAACTTGTTTTCACATGAACAAATAGAAAGATGACTTTCCAAATTTACTCTTTTTAAGGTATGCCTTCAATTTCACTTTTTAAAGATTTTTATAACTGAAACTGATTTGATAAGCTTAACAAAACCTTACCCAGTATGAGGCAATTAATATATGAAACTGGAAATTTTTATTCCATTTATGATTACCACATACAAAAGAAGAATTGAGAAGATTGTATACTGATTAAACTGTTCTTATCAGTGAATATATCATCTGCTTATACTCTTTCTGGTGCAGTTTAAAAGTGTAAATTGCATCACATTCCATGCTTTCCTAAACTATCACTGAAAAGAAAGTGAAAGTGTTAGTCATTCAGTCATGTCTGACTCTTTGTGACCCCATGGACAATAACATTGCCAGTCTCCTCTGTACATGGAATTCTTCAGGCAAGAATACTGGAGTGGGAGGCCATTCCCTTCTCCACAGGGTCTTCCCAACCCAGGGATTGAACCCAGGTATCCCACTTCACAGGCAGATTCTTTACTGTCTGAACCATCTAGTGCTATCTAATAAAACTTTCTGAAATAATGCAAATATTCTATATCCACACTGTCCAATACAGCAATAAAGCCATATGTGGCTACTGAGTATTTAAAATATGACTGATATGACAGAGGGAGAGGTTGAATTTTTAACTTCGTTTCATCTTAATTAATTGAAACTCAAATAACCACATATATCTAGTGCCTACTATATTGAATAGCTCAAGAAACTTCCTTTCAAACAAACAAAACAAACACAAATTGTCTCAGTGTGGTTTTTAGCCAATTTTCTCTTCTTTACTTGCTTCTTGCATCTGACATTTCTGTTCTTTTGCTTTTTAACTTCTTGCTGAACAAGTGCTTTGCTAGTTCTTTCAGTGAGGAGTGTAGGTGGTAAACTGCCTTTGTCTTCTTATGTCAAAAAATACTCTGATTTGCTCACACTCTTGAGCAGTTCCTGGGCTGATATAAAATTCTATGCTGACAATTATTTTTCTCCAGCATTTTGAAGCTGTTGTTTTATTATGTTCCAGCAGCTTTTGTTGCTGAGAGACAGTAGCAATCTATTTGACCTTTTTAAAAAAACTCTTTCTTTTTTCCCCAGTTTTGAGATATAGTTGACATACAGCGCTATGAAAGTTTATGGGGTACATCATAAGGATTTGACTTATATACATCATGAAAGGATTATCACAGTAAGTTTAGTGAACATCATCTTCTCATATAAATATTTTCTAATTTAAAAATTAGAAAAATGTTTCCTTGTGATGAGAATTTCTATACATTTTAAAATGTCTACCATGGTAAGTCTAATTACGATATGTCACCATGTAAAGACATTATATAGCTATTAAATATATTCCCCAAACTGTACATTTCATACCATGACTCATTTATTTTACAACAGGAAGTTTGTATCTTTTAACCTCCCTCATCTCTTTCTTTCCTCTACCATTTCCCTCCCCTGAGGCAACCACCTGTTTTTTTGCTGTATCTATAACTCCATTTCTGTTTTTCTGTTTGTTCATTTTTTTTCTTTTTAGATTCCACAAATAAGAGAAATCATACAGTATTTGTGTTTCTCTGTCTGACTTATTTCACTTACCATAGTACCTTTTAGGTGCATCTGTATTGTCGCAGATTGCAAAAGATTTCATTCTTCTTTATGGCTGAGTAATATACTATTATGTATATGCATGTGTGTGTGTGTGTATATATATGTGTGTATGTGTATATATATGTGTATGTGTGTATATATATGTATGTATATATATGTATGTATGTATGTGTATATATATATATATAAAACATCTCCTTTATCTATTCACCAATTGATGGACACTTAGGTTGCTTCCATATCTTGACTATTGTAAATAACACTGTAATGAACATAGGGTTGCATATATCATTTTTAATTAACATTTTCTTCAGATAAATAACCAGAAGTAGAATTTCTAGGTCATATGGTGGTTCTGCCTTTATTTTTTGACCTTAAAAAAATTCTCCATACTGCTTGCCACAATGGCTGCACCAGTTTATATTCCCACCAACAGTACAGGAGGGTTCCCTTACCCCATATCCTCACCAATGCTTGTTATTTGCTGTCCTTTTGAAAACAACCAGTCTGACAAGTGTGATATATTTGCATTTCCCTGATGATTTGTGCTGGGGAGAATCTTTTCATGTGTTTGTTGCCCATCTATATGTCTTCTTTGGAAAAATGTCTATCCAGATCCTCTGCCCTTTTTTTGAGGTTTTTTTATACATTGAATTGTAGAGTTCCTTATATATTTTGGATCTTAACTCCTTACCAGATATATTTGCAAGTATCTTATCCCATTCAATAGGTAGCCTTTTCATTTCGTTGATAGTTACCTTTGCTGTGCAAAATCTTTTTGGTTTGGTGGGAGGTGTTTTTTTGTTATTGATTAAATTTCATTACCTATGATTAGTCTAATTTTTCCCAATTCAGTCTTGGAGAATTGAACATTTTTAGAAATTTGTCCATTTCTTTTAGGTTGTCCATTTTATTGGTATATAATTATTCATAATTATAGGCCAGTCTCTCATGATTCCTTGTGTTTCTGTGTTGACAATTGTGACTTCTCCTTTTTCATCTTATTTTATTGATTTGCACCTTCTCTCCTTTTCTCTTGATTAGTCTGGCCAGAGGTTTATCAATTTTGTTTGTCTTTTCAAGGAACCACCTCTTAGTTTCATTGATCTGTTCTATTGTGTTTTTAGTATCCATTCATTTCTTTTTGCTCTAGTTTTATGATTTCTTCTACTAAATTTGGGCATTATTTGTTCTTTTTCTAGTTACTTTAAGTAAAATGTTAGATTGCTTTTATGAGATTTTTCTTGTTTCCGCCTTAGGTTGGTATTGGTAAAAACTTGTCTTTAGAACTGCTTTCACTGCATTACATAGGTGTTGAATCTGTGTTTTTGTCTGCAGGTATTTTTTATTTCTTATTTCATTTCTTCAGTGATTTGTTGGTTGTTTAGTAGCATGTTGTTTAGCCTCCACTTGTTTAGTTTTATACAGTTTTTTGCTTATATTTGATTTCTAATTTCAAATAATTGTCAGAAAAGATGCTTAATATGATTTCAGTTTTCTTAAATGTGCTGAGGCTTGTTTTATGGCAACACATAATCTATTCTGAAGAATGTCCAGTGTGCACTGGGAAGAAGTTGTATTCTGCTGCTTTGGGATGGAATGTTCTTTATAAACCAATTAAGTCTATTTGTTTTTCTAATGTGCCATTTAAGGCCAGTGTTTTCTTACAAATCTTTTGCCTGAATAATCTGTCCATCAATGTGAAGTGAAGTGTTAGCTGCTCAGTCGCGTCCAACTCTCTGCAACCCCACTAGGCTCCTCTGTCCATGGAATTTTCCAGGCAGGAATACTGGAGTGGATTGTCATTTCCTTCTCCAGGGGATCTTCCTAACCCAGGGATTGAACCCAGGTCTCCCGCACTGTAATCCAATTTTTAACAGGCAGAGCCAGGAAGGAAGCCACACGTCCAGTGATGTAGTGAGATGCGAAAAGTCTCCTCCTATTATTGCGCTATTGTCAGTTTCTCCCTTATGTCTGTTAATATTCACTTTATGTATTTAGGTGCCACTATATAGGATGCATATATATTTATAATTACTATGTCTCCTTGATTACTGTCAAGACGACAATGTCTTTGTTTCTTTTACAATCTTTGTTTTAAAGTCTATTTGTCTGATATAAGTATTGCTGTTCAGGCTATCTTTTCATTATCAATTACTTGAAATACCTTTTACCATCCCTTCTCTTTCAGTCTGTGTGTGTCTTTAGATCTAAAGTGAGCCTCTTATAGGCAACATATATACAGGTCTTAAATTTGCATCCATTCAGCCACTGTATGTCTTTTTATTGGAGCATTGATTATATTTACATTTAATGTAATTATTGATAGGCATGCACCTACTGCCATTTTGTTAATTGTTTGGGGTCTATTTATGTAGTTCCTTTCTCCTTTTGCACTCTTCCCTTATGATTTGATGTTTATCTTTATTGCTTTATTGCTTTCTCTTCTTTGTGTATCTGTTAAAAGATTTTTTGTTTGTAGTCATGAGCTTTATATGTAGCTCACTATATATACGTGTATGCATGTGTGTGCATATACGTGTGTATATATGTGGGTGTATATGTGTATGTATGTATATTTGTGTACATGTATATATGTGATTATTTCAAGTTGCTGATTTCTTAAGTTCAAAAGCATTTTAATGCTGAACAACTCCCCACCCCCATGTTTATTGTTTTTTGTGTCTTTTGTGTGTCCTTTAATTACTTATTGTAGATACAGATAATTTTACTGCTTTTGTCTTTAGACCTTCCAACTCAGCTTGTATGTGGATGACTTATTACCTTTAGTGTATATTTGTCTTTATGAGTAAGGTTTTCCCTATTGTAATTTTTGTGGTCCTAGTTGTCCTTTCCTTTTTTGTGGAGAGAAATTCCTTTAACGTTTCTTGTAAAGATGACTTCAAAGTGATAAACTCTTTAAACTTTTGCTTGTCTGTAAAACTTTTGATCTCTCTATAAGCCTGAATGAAAATTTGCCAGGTAGAGTATACTTGGTTGTAGGTTTTTCCCTTTCATTACTTTAAGTATATCATAACACTCCTTCCAACCTGTAGAGTTACTGCTGAAAAGTCAGAGTTTTTGCTAAAAGGCAGCTGGATAGCTTTATTGGAGTTGCTTTGTAGATAACTTGTTGCTTCCCCCTTGCTTTTAGTATTCTCTCTTTATCTTTAATATTTGCCATTTTAATATAGTATATCTTTGTGTTGATCCTGTTTGGGGCTCTATGCTTCCTGGACCTGGATGTTTATTTCCTTTTCTAGGTTAGGGATATTCTTAAATACTACACCCTCAAATATGTTCTTTGACGCTTTCTCTCTTTTCCTTCTGAGACGCCTGTAATGTGAATGTTAGTAAGTTTGGTGTTGCCTCAGGAGGCTTTTAAACTGTACTCATTTCTTTTTATTTTTTTTCTGTTTAGCTTCAGTGATTTCCACTGCTGTTTCTTCTAGTTCACTGATTTGTTCCTTGGTTTCATCTAAATACTGTTTATTCCATTCCTTCAAGTGTTTTTTCTCTTTAATTTCATTTATTCTATTTTTCATCTCTGTTTATTTTTATCTTTGTTTAAAACATCTAACTTCTCACTCTGTTCATTCAATCTTCTCTTGAGTATTTGAACATCTTCACAATGATTACCTTGAACTCTTTATTGGGTAGATTGACTGTCCCCTCTTCACTTAGTTCTTCCTCTGGGGTTTTATCTTGTTTCTTCATGTGGAGCATATTACATTGTCACATCATTTTGCCTTATTTGCTGTTTTTGTGTCTGTGTATTCAGTAGATTGATTACTGGCCTGCTGGTTGGTGGAGCTGTGACCCCACACTGCTAGCTGCTTGGCCTGAAGTGCTGACAGGTTGGTTGGTGGTGCCAGGTTCTGGGACTAATGAGGTAGAGGGACTATTCCAAAATGGTATTTGCCAGCATCACTGTCATCATGGTAGAACAAGCTTCTGAAAATGACTGCCACCTGTGTTTATGTCCCTGAGATGTGCTCCCCAGTTGCCTCCTGTCTCTCTGAGAGGCTCTCCAAGGTTAACAGGTGGGTCTGACTTACTTTGACTCCTTTCAAATTACTGTTTCTACCCTGTGTCCCAGAGGATATGAGATAGTGTGTGCAGTCTCTAAGAGTGGAGTCTCTATTTCTGCTTAGCTCTCCTGAAAGAAGCCCCAATTCCCTTCAGAGCCAAATCTTCTTGGGACTCATCTTCCTGATGCAGAACCTCCAGACTGGGGAGCCCAACATGTGGCTCCGACTCTTTTCTTCTTGGGGAGAACCTCTGCAGTTGTAAGTATCGCCCTGTTAATGGGTCACCATAGGGATACGGGTCTTGACTGTATCACATCTCTGCCCCTTCTACACTTCTTGTTGTGATTTCATCTTTATATCTTTAATTTTAGAATATCTTTCTCATCAGTAGTCTGTAAATTGTAACTTTGTATGCTCTTGGAAGGAGGTGAGCTTAGTTAGGTTCTTCCTACTCTGCCATCTTGGCTACTCCCCCTCTCACTCTTTCTAGCTATGTTTTCTTTATTCTTGATATTCTACAGCTTAACTAGTATGTGTCTTGGTGTGAATTTAATCTTATTTTGCTTGGTATTTGAAGTATTTTCAATTTAAGGACTCATATCTTCACTTCTAAAAATCATTCATGTATTATATTTGCAAATAAAGATGCTCCATCACTTTCTGTCTTCTTTTCTGGAAATTATACAACTGTCTTGGTTTATCTTCTATGCCTCTTCCTCTCTTCTTCTTCTGACCAGCAAACTCGTGGATTAAATGAGAATTCTGATGGAATCCTCATCCAGTTTAGTAGTTTGCTCTTAGATTGTGGCCAACCGAATGTTGTTCTATTCTCATTCATCTTTCCATTTAAAAATAATAATTTTGCGTGTTCCCTAACGGATGTTATTCCTTTATTTACC
This sequence comes from Cervus canadensis, assembly GCF_019320065.1. Classification (NCBI taxonomy): domain Eukaryota; kingdom Metazoa; phylum Chordata; class Mammalia; order Artiodactyla; family Cervidae; genus Cervus; species Cervus canadensis. Next base: position 23,564,122 of record NC_057389.1, on the reverse strand, counting down.
CCTTGGTCTCTCAGTGTTGTTATTGTTCAGTCACTCAGTTGTGGCTGACTCTTCGCTACCCTGTGGACTGCAGCACGCCAGGCTTCCCCATCCTAAACCATTTCCCAAAGTTTGCTCAACCTCTTCTCCACTGAGTCAGTGATGCCATCCAACCATCTTGTCCTCTGTTTTCTGATTCCTATGCTATTTTAATGTCACCAGAATAAAACCTTCATTTTGATTGTTGACTGGGAAAGTGTTTTTCTTCAAAATTTTGGATTGCAATCTCATTTCAATGGGAATTTCTCTCTTTTGCACCCTACTTAACCCTGTGATTGACTCCATCAAGACCCCCAAAGACTCTATCTTTACTCAGGCTTACACTGATTAATAGGACTTCTCTCCAAATGATATATTAGATACCACAACTCTTGTTCCCTCACTGGAAAGTTTAGTTTACTTCTACAGGTTATGTCTGTATCCTCCTAAAATGGAATGTTAATTAAGCTATAAATTGTCTGCAACAGATTTTTTTCATACTCCTTTTATGAGCAGGAGCAACTCATCCCATCAGAGACACAGGAGCAGTCTCTCTTCATGTGGAACACTTTTACTCTCTTACTCTAAACAGGGATCAAACTCCCAGTAAACTCTACCTGCTTCTGCACCTGAAATCCATCAAGATCGTAACTTCTGTCCTGGTCATGGCTGTGTATTTCCATCCAATTTCTAGACCATAGAGATGTTATTCTCATTTTATGTTTTCTTTTTTTATTATCAAGCTTTTTATAAGAGAAGGTGTCTCAAGGTTTTGAGATATGCCACAGAGCAGGGGTTGGGGTAGATCTTTATGTATTAAGATTGGACAGAGTAATATATAAGGTCATTATACCGGGGCGGGGGGGTGGGGATGAATTGAAGGGATGCTTCCAAGTACAGATTTACTGGCTTAAAAGAAATCTACCCTAGCTTTTCTGTATGTGCTGATCCCTTGAAATTGTGCACATTATCTTGCCATCTTCATATCTTCAACACTTAAAATAGTATCCAATACATTTTACTGAATTAATGCAAAAATGTTCCAAGTCTATGGATTTAATCAGTTTCAGTTAATGCAGCTATGTACCTAAAGATACATTGAAACCATGTTGAGTAAAAGCCAAGAGAGAGTTAGGTCAGTCCTACAATAAATTTCCAATTACACTTATTCTCAAATGTTCACAGATGCAGATAAGCCTATGTACTTCTGAGAATCAAAACATAGATCCTTTACACTGCAAGCAATTTTTTTTCCTCTGGGTCATCCCTGCTTGCAACTGGTTTAAACATTTGAAATGAATCAGTCAATTACATTTTCATTATTTTTATATAGTAGTTTTGCCTGAGAGTGTAATGGTGACCATATTCAGAGTAGCTAAATGGGAGTTCACCATGTTTATATCTTACTGTATTCTACTTACAAATAAAATCTCCTCAGGCCCTGGCTCAAAGTCTATCTCATCTTATTTTATACAAGTGAAAGTGAAACAACTATTATCAAATTTGTCCTTCTGGTTTCCCAGAAGACTGTAAAGGAGGGGGTGAGGAGGCTATATATAAGCAGATAGGTACGTTGGGGTCAGTGGGAAATAATTGCTGATAATCAAATGAAAGTTGCTCAGTCATGACCACCTCTTTGCAACCCTATGGACTATACAGGACTATATGAATTCTCCAGGCCAGAATACTGGAGTGAGTGGCCTTTCCTCTCTTCAGGGTATCTCCCCAACCCAGGGACCAAACCCAGGTCTCCCGTGTTGCAGGCAGATTCTTTACAAGCTGAGCCACAAGGGAAGCCCAAGAATACTGGAATGGGTAGCCTATCCCTTCTCCAGCAGATTTTCCAGACCCGGGAATCCAACTGGAGTCTCCTGCATCGCAGGTAGATTCTTTACCAGCTGAGCTATCAGGGAAGCCCTAATTAAGTAGGGTAAAGAAAGTTATACAAAGCTATTCTGATGTACCTGTTTTGTCTTGTCCACTTAGAAGACTACTATATTATGACCAGGCCCAATTATTGACTCATAATTTATATTGACTCTCAAAATATTAAATTATGTTCACCGTATTTAAGTTAAGTGGGTATGGGAAAAACAGGAAACATTGTGGAAGCATTTACTTGGAAAATTATTTTTAAATTTTTCCAGAATCAGGTGTATAGTTTTGATGAGCATATGATGGGGAAAGAGAGATTGAGAACTTCAGTAGTGTAGGCATTTCTTTTCACTTTTGGACTCAGGGACCTCATGCCCTGGAATGACTATAAACTGGCAAATGTGAATAAATTCTTCCCACCTAGAATCTCATATCCTACAGATCTCTCAGCACAGAATGCTCATCACAGAAGCATTATCCAGGCCGAGTGGGATTCTAGTTTTCAAAGATAGACTTTTGGAGGAAGGGTTGTACAAAAAAGCCAGGCAACTTACTCCATCTAGTTCCAACCTGAAATAGTGATTTGTTACAAGACTAGTCCTAGGGAACAGTGGGATCATCTCTGTGGACTTATGGAGCCATGGTTATGTTGATCTCTAATGTGATATCTTCCCATCTATTCAAGGTCATATTACTTTGATTTTTGCCATGTGCCAATGTTTTGAACAAAGACTCAACTTAAGGCAACTCTCCATCATTAAAGACACTCCGCACAGTAAGAGACAGGACACTCCCTGACATGATTCTTGAACCCTTGTGCCTAGCACAAAGCAGGCATTTTGTTTGTTTATTTTTGTTTGTTTCTAGTTGCTGAGTTGCACCAGACACTATTGTGACACCATGGGCTGTAGCCTACTAGGCTCCTCTGTCCATGGGATTCTCCAGGCAAGAATACTGGAGTGGGTTGTCATTTCCTTCTCCAATTAAACACTTATTCATTTTAAAAATAAATACACTTTAAGAATTAATTATTTGAGGAAAAAACAAAAGATTCTGCTCTTAGTTTTCCAAGAATAAACTGGCTATTTCAGATAAAAATAGATTTTTGAAAGTAGGACCCTCATCACCTACATTTTTCACTTTTATTTCCTCAGAGCCTTGTACACTGTGGGAGTGTCATAAATATTCTTGTATCAAAGAATAGACTAGGAAACCAATCTAAATTACACGTAGCCACTTATACTCTTTCAGCTGTGTTTTAAATTTAACTAGCAGTTAAGCAAATCTGACTAGGGATTAGAAACATGGCAAGTAAAACAATTGGCTTTGTTTAAGAATTGGAAGAGGACTGAAGGACTTGATTTACATAATCTACAGTGATGTTAATGGACTAAATCAGGTTCACCACTTACATGCCTTTTAAGCCTTTCAGGACCTGTAGAGAAATTAAAAGGACTTTTACCATATGTTTCAATAGAAAATGCCCTGTTGAATGAGACAAGCATGGTGATTACTATCATGTGTATGTGTATGTAGATATACACATGTGTATGTGTGTATGTATGGTTAGTAGCATTATGGTCCAGGACATGCTCTGCATGTTTTCAGAGAATCTCTTCCCTGAGCCAACTGTATTTTACTGTCTTGTGGATTTCAGCATCACTCATAAAGGTAAAGCAGAACCCCTGGGAGCTTTGAGTGTGTGTACAACTAAACAGAGTTAATTACCATAAAACACATTTTTTTTGGTTCAGAGAATCAGAGACATTCTAAATTTGAATTAGTCAATAACTGGCAAGGAACAAGAAAGCCTTCCCTCCCTTGAAAATAAATTGCCTCTCACAATTCATCAAGGATCTTACTTAGAAAATCCAAATACTAAACGAGAGAGTTTCTTTCACTCTTAAGTTGAATCAGTTAAAGATTGCAATGTTGGTGAGAAAAAAAAAAAAGTGGGCATGAACTGGAACATCTGAAGCACAGAATGAGCACAAGTCCATTGTCTCTATGATTAAGTCTTTCCCTTTTTCCTTCTCCCACATACTTTTATTTGTTTAATCTTTAGTATGAATGATAGAAATTTCCTCATTCCCTAAGACTGCTGAAATTAATCCCTAATAATTTTAAGGATGACATTCTAAGATCTTCATTCTAAGTCTAAGGTCTGTACTCTACTTCTATTCATTGTCAACATGGCTAAGTTGAAAATTCTCTCACAGGAGCAACATTTTTACAATATTCTGTATTTTGTTTAACATTAAGAGGTACCATTCACACTATTAGAATGGACAAGATAGGCCACACCATTGGTTTCTCATACCATTGCTTTCTTATGTTATCAAAGTGAAAGTGAAGTAGCTCAGTTGTGACAGACTCTTTGCGACCCCATGGACTATAGCCTACCACGCTTCTCCATCCATGGGATTTTCCAGGCAAGAGTACTAGAGTGGGTTGGCATTTCCTTCTCCAGGGGATCTTCCCGACCCAGGGATCGAACTAGGGTCTCCTGCATTGTAGGCAGACGCTTTACTGTCTGAGCCACCAGGAAAGTCCTATGTTATCAAGTATTGATTTTATTCTAAAACATTGTACCTGAACTACTGAAATATTGTATATTCATAAATTGCCTCTGAAAGCTATTCATAGGAAAGCACTCCCTCTTTTTCAATGTCCAAAGACTTGATGTTTAATGCAAAGTCTTTAAATCTTGTGATATTTGTCTACTACACACATATACACATCACACAAATGCAAATAAAAATTGAATGCTTGGCATGGCAATATCAAATCTAGAATAAACAAAAATATTCACTTGTTTGGTGCCCTTCAAACCAGTAAATGAATGGAACATAATATGGGGGAAAAGGGAACTGGGCAAGCAGGAAAGACAAAACAGGACAAAGAAAGACTTGGTGTTCCTGGAAGCATATTGGAGATAATAGGAAAATATAAATCAAACTGAGAAAATGTCCTTTGAGTGGCTTCCTGATGGAATGACACAATCCCACGTCAAGAACCATATGGGAGAGTTCAAACAGTTTTAGACCTGAGCCCAGAGGGCAGTGAGGAGGCTGGCTGGGAGAATAATTTGTTTTGTTTCTTGGGAGGAACGCCAGAATGACTGATGCTTTGACAGTTCCTGCTGGCTGATCAGCAACTCCCTCCAATTTTTCTTAACCTCTTATGAGAGATAAGACTAGAAGGGCAGAGACTGTAGGAGGTGATGACAGTGAACAGCACTCGGTAAAAAGAGAGCCTGACATTACAAGCACATTCTAGTCAGACACAGAAGCTTGAACTGATTAGGCTGTTTAGGTTTTACATGGCAGCCTTGACTGAGCTCTGCTTCTTCAAACAAGGGAAACTTGTTATTTCCATCGATATAAGGAAAATGCTAGAGTGTTTTCTTTTTTTGACAAAAATTTGTGGCACCACTTTCAAAAAAAAACAGATCAGACTTGACATTAGGCAGAATCAACTTTAGTTAGAGCCCAGAAGATATCAGAGATACTTTTCTTTTTGTTTAAAGAAAGCAGATGGCTGCAAGAAAATATTTTCATTTTGATTTAGAGGGAATCACATACCAAAAGTTTAAATTTTTGTGTGATACATGACCTACATGTTGGAAAATTTATCACCATACTTTGAAAAACTTTGCTGATGCCACAAATATAAATCTATCCATACATAATAAACACACCAAAAAAAAAAAAATCCTTTACTGTAAACTTAGTTTTCAAATTTTAGCATGCCTAAAAATTACCTAAGATATTGTCTACCAAGTCTCTCCTCTGTGGTATTTTCCAAATGGTGATGTTTTATTTCCATCATTCCATCCCCATTTTTTTAAATTGGAATTCTTGTGTAAGAGCTTTCCTGTCTCCATTCATTTATTTATTCATTTCACTTATTCATTTATTCATTTCACTTATTCATTTAATCATTTCCTCAATATATCATAATCTATTACTATTATTAATGTTTTTTACTCAAATTTATTCCAGCTTTGGTCTTAGTAGCCTCCTTTTACTTGACTTCTGTGTCTTTTCAACCCACACATGTCAGCTTCTTTTTGTTTGTTTATTTTTTATTGAAGGATAATTGCTTTACAGAATTTTGCTGTTTTCTGTCAAACCTCAACATGAATCAGCCATAGGTACACTATATATCTTTTCCTTCCTGAATTTCCCTCCCATCTCCCACCCCATCCCACGCCCTCTAGATTGATACAGAGTCCCTGTTTGAGTTTCCTAAGCCAAACAGCAAATTGCCATTGGCTATCTATTTTACATATGGTAATGTAAGTTTCCATGTCACTCTTTCCATACATCTCACCCTCTCCTCCCTCTCCCCATGTCCATAAGTCTATTCTCTATGTCTATTTCTCCATTGTTGCCCTATAAATAAATTGTTCAGTACCATTTTTCTAGACTCCATAAATATGCATTAGAATACAATATTTATATTTCTCTTTCTGACTCAGTTCGCTCTGTATAATAGGTTATAGGTTCACCCACCTCATTAGAACTGACTCAAATGTGTTACTTTTGTGGCTGAGTAATATTCCATTGTGCATATGTACCACAGCTTCTTTATCCATTCATCTGTAGATGGACATCTAGGTTGCTACCATGTTCTAGATATTGTAAATAGTGCTACAGTGAACAATGGGATCCATGTCTCTTTCAATTTTGGTTTCCTCAGGGTATATGCCTAGGAGTGGGATTGCTGGGTCATATGGTGGTTTTATTCCTAGTTTTTAAAGGAATCTCTATACCATCTTCCACCGAAGAATTGATGCTTTTGAACTGTGGTTTTGGAGAAGACTCTTAAGAGTCCCTTGGACTGCAACGAGATCCAATCAGTCCATCCTAAAGGAGATTAGTCCTGGGTGTTCATTGGAAGGACTGATGCTGAAGCTGAAACTCCAATACTTTGGCCACCTTATGTGAAGAGTTGACTCATTGGAAAAGACCCTGATGCTGGGAGGGATTGGGGGCAGGAGGAGAAGGGGATGACAGAGGATGAGCTGGCTGGATGGCATCACCGACTCGATGGACATGGGTTTGAGTAAACTCCGGGAGTTTGTGATGGACAGGGAGGCCTGGCATACAGCAATTCATGGGGTCACAAAGAGTCGGACACAACTGAGCGACTGAACTGAACTGAGCTGATACCATCTTCCATCATGGCTGTATCAATTTACATTCCCACCAACAGTGCAAGAGTGTTCCCTTTTCTCCACACCCTCTCCAAAACTTATTGTTTGTAGACTTTTTGATGATGGCCATTCTGACCAGTATGAGGTGATATCTCATTGTAGTTTTGATTTGCATTTCTCTAATAATGAGTGATGTTGAGCATCTTTTCATGTGTTTGTTAGCCATCTGTACTTCTTTGAAGAAATGTCTGTTTAGGTCTTTTTCCCACTTTTTGATTGGGTTGTTTGTTTTTCTGGTATTGAGTTATATGAGCTGCTTATATATTTTGGAAATTAACCCTTTGTCAGTTGTTTCATTTGCTATTATTTTCTCCCATTCTGAGGGTTGTCTTTTCACCTTGCTTTTAGTTTCCTTTGCTGTGCAAATCTTGCTTTCATTTTTGTCATCAAGTGTCCTGCCTATGTTTTCCTCTAAGAGTTTTATAGTTTCTGGTCTTATGTTTAGGTCTTTAATCCATTTTGAGTTTATCTTTGTATATGGTGTTAGGAAGTGTCCTAATTTCATTCTTTCACATGTAGCTGTCCAGTTTTCCCAGCACCATTTACTGAAGAGGCTCAACTGATTCATGTTAACTTCTTAATGCTCCCTTACTTTCCAGCTTCACAAGATACCCCAGGTTGATCTTGTCTTTTCCCTGCCCCTGTAGTCAAACCAGCCATTTCTCCCAGGGGTCCTGATCTGTTTTATCAGAGAATTTTGTTTGAGACCAAGATGTAGAGGATAGATTATTCATTGCTTCTGCAGTGTTATTCCTTCTAAGCCCCTTTAGCAAGTAGAACTAGGAAAAATATGTATTCACATATACATATATCTTTATCTGTTTTTATATCTATCTGTACAAACATTGAAAATCATGAGTTATGATTCTACTACACCATCACACTGTATAGCCTTCCCCACTTCCCTATTTATAACTTCTTTCATCAAGAGGTGAAAAATCTGGCCTCATTATCTGAAATACATTTGCTTATTTTCTCAATGCTAGAATATTTGCAAAGTAGTTTCAAATTTGCTAACTCAGTTTCTGTGGAAAATAAATTCACTAACTACAGAAAAAGTATTTACATAAAATTCTTCATATTTTTAGCCTTCCAATGTCTACTCAAGATACTAGTTTCCAAAGTTAGATTAATTCTAACTTTTATTAATTCCTCATCCACTTCAGTGTGGTTATTTTACTCATTTGTAATAATTAGATTCATTTGTTACTTTTGGATTCCACCCTCATTGTGGTTACCTTTCATTTATTTTTGAGCATGTGAAACATTAACCTGATACTAAAAGTCAAAACTACTCAAAAGGTAGACTTAGAGAAGCACTGATCTTCCTCATCCCCTCTACCATACACCCCTCCCTCATTCTTTTTATCACATTTCCTGACTATAGCCTCTCAGTTCAGTTCAGTCACTCAGTCGTGTCCAGCTCTTTGCGACCCCATCAACCACAGCATGCCAGGCCTCCCTATCCATCGCCAACTCCCGGAGTTTACTCAAACTCACGTCCATTGAGTTGGTGATGCCATCCAACCATCTCATCCTCTGTCAATCCCTTCTTCCCCTGCCTTCAATCTTTCCCAGCATCAGGATCTTTTCAAATCAGTCAGTTCTTCGCATCAGGTGACCAAAGTATTGTAGTTTTAGCTTCAGCATCAGTCGTTGCAATGAACACTGAGGACTGATCTCCTTTAGGATGGACTGGTTGGATCTCCTTGCAGTCCGAGGGACTCTCAAGAGTCTTCTGCAACAACACAGTTCAAATGCATCAATTCTTCGGTGCTCAGCTTTCTTTATAGTTCAACTCTCACATCCATACATGACTACTGGAAAAACCATAGCTTTGACTAGATGGACATTTATTGGCAAAGCAATGTCTGCTTTTTAATATGCTGTCTAGGTTAGTCATGACTTTTCTTCCAAGGAGCAAGTATCTTTTAATTTCATGGCTGCACTCACCATCTGCAGTGATTTTGGAGCCCCCAAAAATGAAGTCTGTCACTGTTTCCACTGTTTCCCCATCTATTTGCCGTGAAGTGATGGGACCAGATGCCATGATCTTAGTTTTCTAAATGTTGAGTTTTAAGCCAACTTTTTCACTCTCTTCTTTCACTTTCCAGAGGCTCTATAGTTCTTCTTCACTTTCTGCCATATAGCCTCTAGAAAACTGCTGTTATCGCTATTGTTCAGTCATTAAGTCCTGTCCAACTCTTTGCAACCCCATGGACTCCAGCATGCCAGTCTTCTCTGTCGTGGAGATAGCAAACTATCTCCCGGAGTTTGCTCAAATTCATGTCCATTGAGTCGGTGATACTATCTAACCATCTCTTCCTCTGCCACTTCCTTCTCTATTTGCCTTCAGTCTTTTCCAGCCTCATGGTCTTTTTCAATGAGTTGGCCCTTGTTCTTACTAGTTTCTGATTTGTTCTTCCTGTGTTTCTTTTTGCACAAATAAGCATATACCTGTATATTTCATATAGCCCTTTCCACATTTTTTAATTGAAAAAAGCCTACAAACTAAAAACCCTCTTTCACAAATTATTTTTTATTGAATAGTATATGCTAACAATTACCCCTTGTAAATTCAGAGATAGTCCTCATTTCTTCTTACTATTGCATTGTACTCCATTCTCTGAAAGTATCATAGCTTATCCAACCACTCTCCATTATCTGGGCATTCAGATTGCTTACTATATTTTGCAATTACAAGCAAGGCAGTGATGAATAACATTGTACATATGTATTTTCATGTTGTTTGAAATGTACCTCAGATTAAATTCTTAGAAGCAGGACCATTGGACCAAAATATAAGGGAATGAGCTGTTTTGTTATTGCCAAATTTCTCTCCAGAAGTCTTGTACCAATCTGCATTCTCTCCAGTAATTTTAGAGTACCAATTCCCCAAAGCCTTGCTAATAAACTAAGCTGTTAGATTTTTCAATTTTTTCTAATCTTATAGGTGGTAAGTGGTACCTCAGCAGTGTGTTAATTTTTATTTTATGTATGAATGTGAGTATTTTTTCACATGTTTAAGGGTCATTTATAAAATATATGTATTTGTGAGTTGTCTGCTTTTACTATTTCTCTGTTAGGTTTTTAGCCCTTTTTTGCTCAGTTTTAAGATTTTTTAAAAATGTATTGGGAATATTAACCTTTGGCCTGTGGTATGTGTTTCAAATATTTTCTCCCAAGTTATCAGTTCTCTTTTGATTTTATGTGTTGTGGTTTTTGTTTTTGTTTTTGTTTTTTTTGTCATGAAGTAATTTTAATTTTCATTTGGTCAAATGTATTAATCTTTTATTGCTTCTGACTTTTATGCATAAAGTCCTTACACTAAGGTTAAAGAGGAATTCACTTCTTTTTCCTTCTAATACCTGTATGGTTTCTTTTTGTTAACATTCAGATCTCTAATTCATTTGGAATTTAGTCTTATGAAAGATGAGATATGGGTCTGATTGTTTTTACTCAAATGGCTACCCAGTGGTCACAATATTGATTATCAATATACCCATTTTTGTTCCTGTGATTTGAGATGCTTTTTTTTTATCATATGTTAAATTTGCATATCTATTTGGGTACATTTTTGGGCTTTCTATTCTTTTCCACTGATAGGTCTCTCTATTCATATCACAGAACATACTGTTTTAATTATAGTCTTTATAGTATGTGTTAATGTTGACAAGGCTAGTCCTTCTCTCAGTTTTTATCTACTTTTAGTTTCTCTTAGATGGTCTTCTGTGTTCTTCTTAATGGACTTCAGTGTGGACTTTTCTAACTCTGTAATAAAGCCTGCTGGTATTTTTATTGAGATTTTGTGTAATTTATAAGCCAACTTAGGGATAACTGTCTGCTTTAGGATATTGAGTCATCATATCCAAGGACAGGGGTGTCTTTCCATTTGTTCAAGTCTACTCTAGTGTCTTTCCAAAGAATTTCAAGGTTTTACTAATATATGTTTTTCTACGTTTCTTGCTTATCCGTAGGTATTTAATCTTTTTCATTACTATTATAAAAAGGGTTTTGGGTTTTCCCTCTCACAATGTCCTCTATAACTTGGTATTGGTTCAAACATTTTTATCCTTGCTTTCCAAGTATTATTTCACTTAATTCTCACAACAAATATATGAGGTTCTTTTCAGTAACATAGCCTCTGATAGATGGCAACGCAAGGGTTCTAAGGTGGACCATCTGATTTCAGTGTGCTATACTGCCTGGTTCCCACTAATAATTCCCTTGAGTTGATTTATCTAAAATCATGGACACCAGTCTAACATATTTTAATAATTCAGAGAGACTCCAAAAAGCAAAAAGTCTAACTGGCAATTTTTAACCTGGGAATTCTGACCAGGTCTAACAGCTTACCTCCAAAGGACAGGGGATAAAATAAGAGGGAGTAGCATGAGGTATCTTTTCTCCACAAGGGTCTCTTGGGGCCTGAATTCCTCTAAGATTCTATCTCCAGCCCTGAAATAAAGGAAACTGGAAAAGGCCACAACTCTCTGGGCATGGAAAACACAACACAAATTTTGGCTGAATAAATTCTCCCAGGTATTCCCAACGTAAGCGGAATAAACGCTAGGAAAGAAGTGGGAGCCCCTGATAACAAAATGAGGCGTGAGAGGCTCAGAGCAGCTCTTAGAATAAGAGGCGTCACTGGAAGGATGTAATGTCTCAAGGCCCCAGAGATGGTGAGCAGTAGCCCTAACCTTGAGAGGTACAGCAAAGGCTAAGGAATTAAGGCAGCTGCTACAAAAATGATGGACATAACCATGACAGTCAAGAAATGACAGTCATTTTTGTAACGGAGGAAAAGCCCAAGAGAAGCAGAGCACACTCACCTCCTCCCACCTCTAGTGAAGACCTGGAGGGACTCAGTAGTGACTGCAGGCATGACCGCTCCTCTCTGAGGCAGCAAAGAGAATGCTCTACCGAGCAAACTTACAGGATGCGCACTAGCAGGGGCTCTTGTAGACAACAGTTTTGTCACTTTGAAGAATCCCACGGACAGAGGAGCCTGGCGGGTCCTCTGGGGTCACAGAGTTGGACACGACTGAAGCAACTTAGCAAGCACACACCTTTGTACTTCCTCAGGCTACTAACCTAGAAAAAATCCGTTAAAGAGATTTTCAGTGGAATAGATTTCTCTAAAAATGAGTTTTCTCAACATAAGAATGATTAACGTGTGAAGGCCTATTATTTCCAGGTAATCAATATCAAAATGCACTCTCTGGAGTCATTTGTTTTTCCTCATTATGCATCATAGTTCAGTCCCCTAATGCTGTAAGGTTAATATACTTAGGATAATATTTATGCTGCTCATCCCAAGGTTCCACATTAAGCATGAAGGCTGCTTATAATGCTTGCATCTATTTTTTGACTTCAAAAGAAACCATTTCTCTTGATAGAAGTTGATTTTCAAAAGACAATTTCCTACTGAGAGACATCGTCAGTGGAGTTTCTGGTGATGAATTAAGGGCCTTTTGATATGACAGATTCCCTGCTCAGAAGACCATGAAAAATAGCCACAATTATGGTGCTCCAGACTGTCACCCTTCCAGTCACCCAAATGCCACTACAATGTTCAGATGGAAAAGAAAATTGTAATAATATTCATTATAAATAGCAACATAAAGTGAATTCACTTTGTCTAGGAAAGGAAGTGACCATTGGTGGCATCTGTCCTATTTACTCAACAGCCAGCATTCGTCACTTAGGGGTTTGGTTTCCACGATTAAAAAGAGTTGTTAATAACAGGACAGAGAAGAAACAAAAGTTATTTGGAAGAGGAGATAAGAAGTCAGAGTTCCTCATATGGCACTTTATTGTAGAGAAGGGAACTTTTACTTATATTTACTCAATTGGTGAGAGGTAAGAGAGTTAACAGGGAACAAATTGTATATTTTCATTTCCTGTTTGTTTTTCGGTAGTTTGAGGCTTCTGGGACTTCAGATTTTCATAGCAGTAACTCAGCTCAATATTATAGCATGTATCACCTTGGAAAAGCAATTGCAAAATGCTTGTTTGTATTCTCTTTGTGCTCTGAGTGGGCTGGAATCATTCTCTTCAAACATCATTTACAACTCAGTGTAATGAGCACACGTAGTCAGCAAGGCTTTTAAAAGTTAATGAGAAATAGAAAACTTTGAGGGGGTTATTTCTCACTGTGCACAGTGTCAACAACTAGGTCTATCATTTAAAAAGAGCACTTCTGGCCTTGCCATAGATTGCATCTTCAGGACAATGGACCGGGAGCATAGACATCTATCTTGCCTTGAACCTAATTAAGAAAGGGAAAGCAAAAGGGGGAAGAAAAGGAAGAGAGAGAGAAGAAGCATGGAAGGAGGAAGACAAAGAATAGCACAGTTTTATTTGAGCATCTGCGGGACAGGGAAAATGGTCTTATCCCAGGTGTAAAAGTACTGAGCAAACAACCTCAGCATTCCCAGGAAAGTTGGAGAAGTCAAAAGGAAAAAATCACAGAGGAGAAAAGTGAAAGGTCTCTTTTCCCTGGATCATGATTCTTTTTTTTAACTTCAGAAGAGGAGAGGGAGATGGGAGGCCTTTCTGAGATAATTAAATGAGAGATCAGAATTAAACTCACTATAGCAGAGCATGTTCAAGGAGAGGTAGTGGCCCTCCATCTACTAATTCATTAAAGGCAGAGAAGTAGTACCAACTCTTGAAAAGAACAATGAATTCAAACCCTAAAACTCCTCTTGGCTCCACTGTCTGTGGTTTACATGGCCTTAACAATTTAATGAAGTTCTCTGAATATCTCAAAATCTCTAGCTTTGGGCTAGAGGTCATTTCTACTTCCCCACATTTAAATTTTAAATTTATTTCCATTAGAGATACTGAAATTTGGAGTTCTGTTTTAAATAATGCGAAAAGAGCAGAGAGAAATTTGTGACTGTTAAGCACTTTTTTTTATTATTATGCTTAGAAAACTCCTTAAGTTTTATAGTAACCTCATCACCTTTGTATTTTCCATTTTCTTTGTCCTGAAATGTATTCATTCTAATAGAGTAACAATATCATTCTCTCTTATTCAATTTCTATCCATTATTTCAGAGATTTACATCATTTGGGGAAGGACAGGGATATGGAGAATTAGACTAAATACTGTACCAAGGCAACTAACAGCATTCTATGAGTGTCATAATCAACAAATTCATCACTGTTCTATTTCAGCACATTTGTAAAACATTATTTACTACTCTATAAAGTATCTGTGCTTCTAGTATAATTTCAATATTTATTCACTAATATAGTCATAAAATCCCATGATTTATATACTCGAATAGTTTTTCCATTCCAGCTCTCAGCCATCAGAAAGTATAGGATATTTTGTAGCTACCTTTTGAGTTTAATTCTGGAGCCTCAGTCAGTCAATCAGTTCAGTCCCTCAATCGTGTCTGAATCTTTGTGAGCCCATGAATCACAGCATGCCAGGCCTCCCTGTCCATCACCAACTCCCGGAGTTTACTCAAACTCATGTCCATTGAGTCGGTGATGCCATCCAGCCATCTCATCCTCTGTCATCCCCTTCTCCTCCTGCCTCCAATCCCTCCCAGCATCAGGGTCTTTTCCAATGAGTCAGCTCTTCGCATGAGGCAGCCAAAGTATTGGAGTTTCAGCTTCAGCATCAGTCCTTCCAATGAACACCCAGGACTGATCTCCTTTAGGAGGGACTGGTTGGATCTCCTTGCTGTCCAAGGGATTCTCAAGAGTCTTCTCCAACACCAGAGTTCAAAAGCATCAATTCTTCTGTGCTCAGCTTTCTTCACTGTCCAATTCTCACATCCATACATGACTACTGGAAAAACCATAGCCTTGACTAGATGGACCTGTGTTGGCAAAGTAATGTCTCTGCTTTTAAATATGCTCTCTAGGTTGGTCATAACTTTCCTTCCAAGGAGTAAGCATCTTTTAATTTCATGGCTGCAATCACCATCTGCAGTGACTTTGGAGCCCAGAAAAATAAAGTCTGACACTGTTTCCACTGTTTCCCCATCTATTTCCCATGAAATGATGGGTCCGGATGCCATGATTTTAGTTTTCTGGATGTTGAGTTTTTAAACCAACTTTTTCACTCTCCTCTTTCACTTTCATCAAGAGGCTTTTTAGTTCCTCTTCACTTTCTGCCATAAGGGTGGTGTCATCTGCATTTCTGAGGTAATTGATGTTTCTCCCGGCAATCTTGATTCCAGCTTGTGCTTCTTCCAGCTCAGCGTTTCTCATGATGTACTCCTGCATATAAGTTAAATAAGCAGGGTGACAGCTAGGCACATATAAAACAAGATCCAGTGTAATAAAGTAGAACTTGAATATAAATGGGAAAAAAAAAAAAACACGCTAAAAGCTAACTGCATGTTTTGGAGAGTTTTTCCAAAAACAAAACGAAGTGTGCACATCCAGGGTGTCCTACCCTGAACTCTCAAACGAATCTCTTGATTATCCTAAGACTGTGGAGATCCCAAGTAGCTTCTTGGGTTGAGAAACTCTTCTGCAGTTTCTACCCTACATGGTGACCAACAAAGTTCTTTAAGCTTTACTTCCTGCTTGAATCTAAATGTCAAGCCCCACAAAATGCCAGTAATACCTTCAAGTAAAAGTGAAACATTGAATGGCTGAAATTGTCAAAGCTTTTCATTCCATACAGAGTAATAGAGCTGAGGAGACCTGTCTCATAGATTACCAAATTTTTGCATTTATTACAAACCTGCATGGAAAAGGGGAATTTTATTTACTAAATTGACTAAAATTCCAATGACTTTAACTTGGCATAGTCTAAATTTTCTTTAAACCTACATCCAACAATATTAAAGATATTACTTTATAAACAATACTTGAGAAAGAAACTTGGTTTAGATCTGATCTCCAAAATCAAATAACTTGCTTTCTAATACCTAGTAGAATCTCTCTCCATTATTACCATTCCTCCATTCCCATCCTGTCTCAATGTCCTGATACTTATCTTTCCAACAGAGCTACGTGTTATCCTGGCTATGCTAGTTAACCGCTTCTGACAGTGACCAAAGAGCAAATTCTCTGAGCCTCATTCCCTCTTCTTGAAGGGGTGATTATAACTTTACTTGAGAGGAACTTAGTACACTTTATAATAACTAGCAAGATACCTTATTTTACTACTCTATATTGATATTATCTTCATTATACTCAAATGCTACTTACTTTAGTATTAGGCATTCCCTCTATTCTTCTTACATTGCATCTAAAGCATCACTACTTGTATCAATTTTCACAGTGTGTTTTAATTGTTTGTTTACATGTTTGTGTTCTCAGTGGTCTGCAAGACCAAGAAGAGCAAATATTGGGTCTTATGTCTCTATTTGCCACGTAATATAGGCTCAATAGCCAGACACATAATATAGCGCCAGTCTGACACATAATATAGGCTCAGTAAATGATTGATAAATGACTAAATAAATGGGGAAAGATAATGAATAAATGAAGTATAATTTAAGTAATTGTGTGAACAGGACATGAAAAATGCTGTAAGCTAGTTTCATATGAAAGGACTGATTCTCAAATGGAGCATGTGTGCTCAGTCACTTCAGTCATGTGCAACTCTTTCTGACCCTATGGACTGTAGCCCTCCAGGCTCCTCTGTCCATGGGATTCTCCAGGCAAGAACACTGGAGTGGGTTGCCAAGCCGTCGTCCTCCAGGGGATTTTTCTGACCCAGGGATCAAACCTATATCTCCTGCACTGGAGGCGCATTCTTTTCCACTGAGCCACTAGGGAAATTCTTCAAATGGAGGGATCATGGAATTTATTGTGGAGATAGGAGGTGGGACATGGTCTGAAATTTCCTGGATAGGCTTTCATAAATTATTTTTAAAAAGGATCAGAGAAACATGAAAGTCAGAGAAAAAGGTATATGTAAAGTCCAAACTAAGTAAGGTATATAAACCTAATCAGGGTCTGAAGAACAACCCGTAATGACCAGATCTTAGATATTATGGGGAAAAGGTGAGAAATGACGAAGAGGTAAGTTAGAAACAAACTCTCATGGGCTTTAGATTTTTAAACAAGGAACTTGTACTTTATTTGATGACAAATGGGAGATCACTAAAAGATTTTAGTAGAGGAGCTGTAATATTGGGATTATTCTGGTCACAATGTGTCAAATGGATTGGAGTGGACAGAATGTTGGATTGGTAATACAAATTATGAGGAGGTAAATATTTGAATTACAGATGTTGAAACCAAAAGAAAATGTGGGTCCAACATACACAATGAAAGTAAGAATGAAATCCTCCTCAATTCTCCATGAAAGGCATACCTTAAAAAATCTCTCATCAGATTTGTCAAAAAAGTTAACATTGACTGCTTCCTTCTAAATTCTTAGCCAAAAACACTGGCTAAGTGTTTAGACATCTCTAAAATAGAGGTGTAAATTTTTAAGTTACTCTAAGATCTTGGACATCTACTTCTTCCCTTTATTCTTTTCACCATCATTTTATTCCAGGCTTTTTCATCTCTTCATTACAATCACACCTTGCCTTGCTATCTAGATTCCTGCGCTCAAAACTGTGACTGCCCTGCCGTATTCGACTAGCAAACAGATCTTCTAGTGAGTCACCTGCTGAGTGTTTCTGTTTATTCCTACTAAAGCCTTAAAGATCAGGTGTGAGCAGTTTATTTTCCTAAAACATTTACCAAATTACTCTTGAGACCACCTTCTTAGTTGCCCATATTCCTGGAATTCCGCCTTAAACTAGAATTAACCTAGAGAAAAATGAAATAGTATTGACACCCTTCATTTATGTTACATGTTTTCCTAAGAACCTCACAGAACTTCCCCAGCTACATACTGCTTAGAAGAGAGAAAAAAAAATATTATCTTAACTTTGCATTTGAGAAAACAGGAAGAAAGGAAAACAAAATGTCCCAAGGAGTCATGGCAAATCTGCTAATAGAATGAGAAAAAAGAACCCAGTTTCTTGACTCCTGGATTAGGGCCTCCAGCTTCAGTAAAAATAGACAAGGATTAGATCATTATTGGGTGGTCTAAGAGGATGAAGAAGTCTCATTGCTCTGACTGGTAAGTGATGTCCTTATAAGAGAAGGATCATGATCATAAACATAAAGCACATATGAAAAACGAGCCTCTCATTTAGAAGTTCTCTAATCACTTCAGTTCAGTCACTCAGTCATGTCTGACTCTTTGCAACCCCATGGACTGCAGCACGCCAGGCTTCCCTGTCCATCACCAATTCCTGGAGCTTGCTCAAACTCCTGTTCATCGAGTCAGTCGTGCCATCCAGCCATCTCATCCTCTGTCATCCCCTTCTCCTCCTGCCTTCAATCTTTCCAAGCATCAGGGTCTTTTCCAATGAGTCAGTTCTTCACATCAGGTGGCCAAAGTATTGGAGTTTCAGCTTCATCATCAGTCATTCCAATGAATATTCAGGACTGATTTCTTTTAGGATAGACTGGTTGGATCTCCTTGCAGTCCAAGGGACTCTCAAGATCTTCTCCAATACCACAGTTCAAAAGATAGCTGCTATCTTTCCTCAAAGGTCAGATTTCTATATTAAATTTTTTTGTCAATTTATAGAAAGTAACAAACTTTACACAATTGTGCCAATTCTTATGGATAATAATATTCTTTGCAGTGATGTGCATTTCTAAGATGGTGCACACCTCAAGCTAACTGCACATTTGATACATTAAGATTTGTATGTTTTCACTTTTGATAGGGGAAATAGTGAATTTCAAAAATAATTAAACATGGACAATTTAGTTCAGTTCACTTCAGTCACTCATTTGTGTCTGACTCTTTGCAACCCCATGAACCGCAGCACGCCAGGCCTCCTTGTCCATCACCAACTCCTGGAGTCCACCCAAACCCATGTCCATCGAGTCGGTGATGCCATCCAACCACCTCATCCTCTGTCATCCCCTTCTCTTGCCCTCAATCTTTCCCAGTATCAGGGTTTTTTCCAATGAGTCAGCACTTCACATGAGGTGGCCAAAGTATTGGAGCTTCAGCTTCAACATCAGTCCTTCCAGTGAACACCCAGAACTGATCTCCTTTAGGATGGACTGGTTGGATCTCCTGGCAGTCCAAGGGATTCTCAAAAGTCTTCTCCATCACCACAGTTCAAAAGCATCAATTCTTTGGTGCTCAGCTTTCTTTATAGTCCAACTCTCACATCCATACATGACTACTGGAAAAACCATAGCTTTGACTAGACGGACCTGTGTTGGCAAAGTAATGTCTCTGCTTTTTAATATGCTGTCTAAGTTGGTCATAACTTTCCTTCCAAGGAGTAAGCCGTCTTTTAATTTCATGGCTGCAATCACCATCTGCAGTGACTTTGGAGCCCAGAAAAATAAAGTCAGCCACTGTTTCCCCATCTATTTGCCATGAAGTGATGGGACCAGATGCCATGATCTTAGTTTTCTGAATGTTGAGTTTTAAGCCAACTTTTTCACTCTCCTCTTTCACTTTCATCAAGAGGCCCTTTAGTTCCTCTACACTTTCTGCCATAAGGGTGGTGTCATCTGCATGTCTGAGGTTATTGATATTTCTCCCGCCAATCTTGATTCCAGCTTGTGCTTCCTCCAGCCCAGCATTTCTCATGATGTACTCTGTATATAAATAAAATAAGCAGGGTGACCATATACAGCCTTGACGTACTCTTTTTCCTATTTGGAACCTTGAACATCCAAAATTGTGTACTTTCCCTCAATTTTCTGTTCAAGTCTAACAAAGCAAGATATGTATTTACATAATCTCAGTGATTACAAGGAGATGGTAATCATTCTAGCTCATACTTTTCATTATGCCTATGAGATATTTAATGCCCAGATATGCAGAAAAACACCAGTTTGTATACTCTGCTTTTGCACTCTGCCTGTGCCACAGCTCACTATAACATATTGCCTTCCAAGTTGGGGAATCTTAAGCTTGAGACTTACATAAGCTGACAAAAGATTTATTGAGAATCAATGGACTGACCAATTGGAATGTTAAATATATAGTTCATTATATAGTTAACTTGAACAAGTTATATCTGTAAGCTATAAATAAAAAATAGTAGAGTTCTGGTTTTAACTTATTCTTCACTAAGAGCTAACAAAACTTTTGTTGAATGTAACTGAGAATTGACTCTGTTCTGGCTCAGTTATCACTCCTTTCCTTATACAGCTTCTATTCATCTTCTGTGAATTCTTTTCTCTTTTAATCCTACACTAGTTGGTGAGAAATGACTCTTCTAATGTGAAGGCTTTATAATTGTCATTATTATTCTCTATCAGTCTACCAGAACTCAAAGTTCCCACTTAAACTGTACTTAACACAGTCCCAGCTATCTGCTCTTGGTCTTATATGATGATTTTCTTCCTTCCAGATATTGTGGTAATTCTGCCAAGCTATGTGTGATTGTCAGCAATTTGTTTTGGTCTATAGAAATTACTCTGTTAGACTAACTCCAGACTTTGGCTTTGTCTTATTTACATTGAAAGAGTGAGACAAGTTTTATCTGGCTCTAGCTTTTGTCAAGAAGAGTGAATTCTCCCACCCAGCAAAAGACCACTTCCCACCCCTCCCATGTAATACTATCAGACAGAACCTCTGGCTATAGAAGCATAAACCCATAAATACACAGGATACATCTGTATATCCTTAGCTTGGGTTTTGGTCAACCTCAAATACCTCTTATTTTATTAGAAAAGTGTCTTTCCTTTCTGGGTGCCTCGTGTCCTCCACCGGTGTTCAGAAGTTATTTTGTTTGGAAAGGAGTACATCAAGGCTGTATATTGTCACTCTGCTTATTTTACTTATATGCAGAGTACATCATGAGAAATGCCAGGCTGGATGAAGCACAAGCTGGAATCAAGATTGCTAGGAGAAATATCAATAACCTCAGATATGCAGATGACACCACCCTTATGGCAGAAAGTGAAGAGGAACTGAAGGGTTTCTTGATGAAAGTAAAAGAGGAGAGTGAAAAGTTGGCTTAAAACTCAGCATTCACAAAACTAAGATCATGGCATCCAGTCCCATCACTTCATGGCAAATACATAGGGAAACAATGGACACAATGACAGACTTCATTTTTGGGGGCTCCAAAATCGCTGCAGATGGTGATTGCAGCCATGAAATTAAAAGACGGCTTACTCCTTGGAAGGAAAGTTATGACTAACCTAGACAGCATATTAAAAAGCAGAGACATTACTTTGCCAACAAAGGTCCATCTAGTCAAAGCTATGGTTTTTCCAGTAGTCATGTATGGATGTGAGAGTTGGACTATAAAGAAAGCTGAGCGCCGAAGAATTAATGCTTTTGAACTGTGGTGTTGGAGAAGACTCTTGAAAGTCCCTTGGACTACAAGGAAATCCAACCAGTCCATCCTAAAGGAAATCAGTCCTGAATATTCATTGGAAGGACTGTTGCTGAAGCTGAAGCTCCAATACTTTGGCCACCTGATGCAAAGAACTGACTCATTTGAAAAGACCCTGATGCTGGGAAAGATTAAAGGTGGGAGGAGAAGGCGACAACAGAGGATGAGATGGTTGGATGGCATCACCCACTCAATGGACATGAATTTGAGTAAACTCTGTAAATTGGTGATGGATAGCATGGTGTGCTGCAGTCCATGGGGTTGCAAAGAGTCGGACACAACTGAGTGGCTGAACTGAGATAATGTCAACTGAAAAAATAGCTCAGCCTAAAAGTTTAGAGTTATGTTTTATTCTGTGATCTTTCTAATCATCATAGCCTGGGAATCAGTCTCTCACAAAACTCTGAGGAATTGTTCCAAAACTTGAGGGAGGAGTCAGGATATATAAGAGTTTTACTAAAAATAAAATAATATTTAAAAACCTCATGTAGTTGAACATTGAAAGATTACTGCTAATCACAAAAAAAGTAGGCATATCAAGGTAATAATTTTAGAGCCTATCTATGTATGGAAAGATGCATAGAGTCTGGGCTGAATGAAATTATTCCTTTGATATGCATCTTAACTATCTAGGGCCAGTATCCCTTTTTTTCTCCAGCCTGAATTCTCCTCAGGATGCACCTTTGGGTACTGCAGTGGTTGATGGATTGATGGCAGGGAACATTCTTTTGTCTGCAGATATAGATTAAAACCAGCCAATGAAACAGACATATCAGATGAGATCTGAGAGGGTTCCCCATGTGTCCTCAGGAAGCAATGATCTCTCAGCACCTCGATGAATAACAATATTCACTATTGCCAACCAGGAAAACTCACCTGAGTTCCATGTCCAGAGTTTATTGGGTTTCATTCTGTAGGCAAAACTGAATCACTGGCCACATGGTTGAACTCAATCTGCTGCTCTTTTTCCTTCCACAGAAGTAGAGTTAATGACACATGTTCAAAGCCCCAACAATCTAATTATACTCTTTGTCTTTCTGACATTGTCAGCCCCTCATCTTACTAAGTCATCTATCACTAGCATTAACTATATTAATGTAAACTATGAAGGGGCCCACCATGAGTCACCTCATTAGTGTAAGCTATCAGGCACTGTTTTAGGAGGCTGCTATGGATAAAAAGACATCCCAGTGACTCAGGAAATTTTAAGAATTTAGAGCCTACCTTCTAAGAACCAGGGCCAAAGGCCAGCCAAATTCTTTATTACACATGACAATGATTATTTTAACATAGATAATATTTCCATAGTTCAAATCCTTTGGGAGGGGAAAGAACTCCAGCACAATAGTTCAATGGGTCTCTTGGATCCCTTATAAAAGCTTATACTAACTATCAAGCCACATAGCCAACATCTTTCAATAATGTGGTATAACTGCTTGGTTATCTCTCCAAATTGTACATATAATTAAACAAAAATAATGTCTTTTTCGCTTTCTTTAAAATAAAGATACAAATGGGAAATGCTACTTTGTTTTCAAATTTAGATGGTTGAGGAATAGACATGAATGAGTAACTTAATGAAGAACCACCTAGAAAAATCTAGAAGCCAGCAACAACACCTGAGATAATGGAAACCTGTAAATTGGAGATTTTCTGCTGGGTGATGAAAAGCATCTCTTACTGAAAGTCCTGTTATACTATGGAGAAGAAAAAAGTGAGTCAGCATGAAAATAATAGCAAATATTTCAACCTTTCTTTTTATAATTTTATTTATTTATTTCTGGCTGTGCCGGGCCGTCGTTGCTGCACAGGCTTTTCTCTAGTTGCTCTCTGCCGCTCGTAGGTTTCTCATTGATGTGACTTTTCTCGTTGCAGAGCACAAGCTCTGGGGCTCTCAGGCTTCGTAGATGCAGTGTGCAAGCTCAACGGTTGTGGTGCATGGGCTTAGCTGCTCCACAGCCTGTGGGATCTTTCTGGATCAGGGGTCAAACCCCTGCCTCCTGCACTGGCAGGTGGATTCTTTACCGCTGAGCCGCCAGGGAAGCCCTATTTTAACCTTTTAATCTTCTTGTTTTTCTTACCTGGAAGCAACTCTATAAGTGACATTTTTTTTTTCCAAAAGTAAACACACCTTAAGCCTAAACGCTAAATGTTCAAATCTGAGGGTTCCTGTGAATTCAGAAAAGGTGTACTCACTTCATTACAAAGTCACCCTGTCACCTAGGGGTTCCTCAGACACGGAATTTGAGAAAATAAGCTAACGGCTTATTTGGGTAATTTATTCTCTGATATATACAAAATAAGTACAAGACTATTTTGTCTTTATAATATCTGAAAGGTGTTTTATATCTTTAACTTATTTCTATGGGTTTGTTGTTTTTCAGTCACTCAGTTGTGTCCTTCTTTTTGTGACCCCATGGACTGCAACACACCAGGCTTCCCTGTCCTTCACCATCTCCTGGACCTTGCTCAAATTCATGTCCATTAAGTTGGCGATGCCATCCAACCATCTGGTTCTCTGTCATCCCCTTCTTTTCCTGCCTTCAATCTTTCTCAGCATCAGGGTCTTTTGTAATGAGTCAGCTCTTCGCATCAGGTGGCCAAAGTATTGGAGCTTCAGCTTCAGCCTCAGTCCTTCCAATGAATATTCAGAGTTAATTTCCCTTAGGATTGACTGGCTTGATCTCCTCGAAGTCCAAGGGACTCTCATGAGTCTTCTCCAACACCACAGTTCAATAGCCTCAATCCTTCAGTGCTCAGCTTTCTTTATGGTCCAATTCTCACATCCATACATGACCACAGAGAAAACTATAGTTTGGCCTAGACAGACCTTTGTCAGCAAAGTAATGTTTTTGCTTTTTAATATGCTGTCTGAGTTTATCATAGCCTTTCTCCCAAGGAACAAGCATCTTTTAATTTCATGTCTGCAGTCACCATCTGCAATGATTTTGGAGCCCAAGAAAATAAAGTCTGTCATGTTTCCATTGTTTCCCCATCTATTTGCCATGCAGTGATGGGACCAGATGCCGTGATCTTTATTTCTTTTACTGTTGAGTTTTAAGCCAGATTTTCACTCTCCTCTATGGGTTTGGGTACTATTATAAATGACTCACAAATTGTTTTTATTGGAGCACATGGTTTCTTCTCACAGACACATGCAGAGTATGGAAAGAGTAAATAAAGAGAATGCTGTAACTCACAGTGAAATATTTGGTGAATTTACTTGGTTTTCCTAAATTCTAACAGAGTGGTTGTATAAACAAGTTTGGATTATATAGTTGCAAAATTTCCCATTTGCTTTAACAAAATACTCAGTCTGTAACAAATAAAACTTGGAATTCTCCTTCCTCACTCCTCTGCTTTCTGTTGGCTTTTCTTTGCTGCTTTCATCAGAAGGAACAATGACATCTAAGTGCCTGACACATAGTGGATTCTTCATAAGTGATTAAAATAAAAGTGGTCCTTAGCTAAATGTCACAGTCTAGGCTCAGATAATAAAAATTAAAATTCATATTTTTCTACAAATGAATCAAGAATCTTGTCTCACTCTTGATAGTTCTTTCCAAACCCACAAGAAAAGCTTACTTCCTTTGAGTTTCATGTGGAAGAAGAAATATTACATTTCATCTTTAGTATCAATTAAAAGGCTTTATTTCTTTTCCTTTTGCATTTAGTGAAGGTCTTTAGTGTCTAATGCTTGGCATTTTAAAGTAGCTTGGAGAACATTTGGGCTTCCTGGGAGAATCAGGACACGTCTTACTATGGTGAATAATAAATCAACCTGAAAAGTAGAGTAGCAGGATGTACCCCTATTGTTGTTTAGTCGCTAAGTCTTGTCTGACTCTGTAACCCCACAGACTGTAGCCTGACAGGCTCCTGTCTTTTGAGGATTTTTAGGCAGGAATACAAGAATGGGTTGCCATTCCCTTCTTCAAGGGATCTTTCCAACTCAGGGGTTGAACCTGCCTCTCCTGCTTGGAAGGTGGATTCTTTACCATGGAGCTATCAGGGAGGCCCTATAACTTGCTATAATTTTCATGGGAATCAGTTTATCTGCAGGGTGATTTCCTAAAGCTTTGAAGTATTTATATAAATCTGTCTGAAAATTAGAAGAAATTCTTTTCGTGTAACTAAACAACTGAGAAAAATGTTAAAAGCTGACAGAACACACACAGGGCTCACAAATTCTATTTTCCAGTATGTTTATGCTCTTATATTTAACAGAATCCTAGAAAAACTGTCCAGCTGTGGGGAATGTGATAAATAGAGCATGGTATAGGTTAGGAACCCTTGATTTCAGAGTTCCATGGTGTCTGCTGCAAACACTCAAAGCTTATTAGAACCTAGCCAATTCTGACTTGAGGTAGATGTAGGGGAGGAGATGATTGTTATAGGATTCAGAAATTTTCTCTGGGGCAAGTCGTTATTCACTCTGGATGCAGATTAACTAATGTATGTTATTCAGGAATTTAAAAAGTAATATTATTTATGGGAAAACTGTATTTTTGGATGGAAAATTAAAGGAATCCCTTTTGCCCAGAGTATGTTTACTACTATATACATATACAATATTCATAGATGAACCCACAAAAGTACCAGAAATTCTCACTGATTTCACAGGATAAAGCTCTCCTATGGATTTCAGATGTATAAGTATAAAAACACCAGTCTCATACTGAAGGATAACAGTCATTCAGTAATCTAACTTCAGGAAGAAAATATTAATATCTTCTCAGAGATATTAAAATTTTTTAAAACCCCACATATTATCCAGAAGTAATGTTGACTTTTTTTTTAGCTCTAATCAAAATATTCAGTAGGTTATGGTAGTTAGGGCAGATTATACACTTCAAAACCTTTTAGAAATGTGAAACATGATTATTTTACAGGGATCAAATCAGGCAAATGGGAAGATGCTCTCACCCCCACCATGTGATCTGAATGGAAGTATTTAGAGTATGCTTACATAAGGTCATTGCAAGTTAGATGATGGTGGTGCTGTCAAACCCTATACCATACTGTGAACCATGGGCAGCAGTGAAGGTGTAAGAATTAGCCAAAATGAAGTTTGCTGTGTGGTTGCAGACATTCTATCCATAAGATCCATAAAAACAGACTTTTAACAATGAGTATTTGTTGTTGAATGAGTGCTCGGATGCTCAGTGTAGTAAATATAGATTAGTTGTGGATTTTTAGAATGCACCTGCCTATTTGCAGAAGAGTGGTAAAATATTTTATCTTTTATTTCATTTATATAGTAAATATATACATATATGTGTGGATATACACACATACTCCTCTCTATGTGTTAGACGCTATTCTAAACGTTTTCCAAATATTAATGCACTTAAGGCAAGTATGAGAACTTAGATAATATGCCACAAATAATTACTATCAAAGTTTTGCAGAACAAAAGAATTTTAGTGCTCTGAATTGAATATTACTGAGTGCAGATTAGGTTATTGTGACCCTGATAATGACTAATATTTTTGAAGCCTAAATAGAAGTCAACTTAATATGCTTTTCGTCGAGTAAATACTTAATGTAGCAATTGGAATGCAGTCAAAAAACCCCTCATTATTTTAACAAAGATTTTCATAGAAATAATTTTGAACTAAGTATTAAAGACCGAAAGGCAAGAAAACGTAGTGTGTTGTGAACATAAACTATAGAAGATGCAGCTAGCCCTCCTGATCCTCCCTTAATGCTCTGGGAACAAGGAGAAGGAGGAATTAATAAAACTTAAAAGTTTGATGGGTGACTCGGGACACTCCAAGCTGAGGCTCTGTGACAACCTGGAGGGATGGGGTGGGGAGGGAGGTGGGAGGGGGGTTAGGAGGGAGGGGCACTGTATACCTGTGGCAGATTCATACTGATGTATGGCAGAAACCATCGCAATATTGTAAAGTAATTATCCTCCAATTAAAATAAATACATTAACAAGAAAGTGGTTATCAGGATAAGGGGGGAAATGTTTGGGAGAAGAACGCTGCAGAACTCAGAACTTTGAGAGCTTCCGGCTATGGTGATGACTCTAAGGAGGGCAAGCAGGGGGCTGGCTTTTTTTTTTTTTTTTTTTTTTTTTTTTTTTTTTATTAGTTGGAGGCTAATTACTTCACAACATTTCAGTGGGTTTTGTCATACATTGATATGAATCAGCCATAGATTACACGTATTCCCCATCCCGATCCCCCCTCCCACCTCCCTCTCCACCCGATTCCTCTGGGTCTTCCCAGTGCACCAGGCCCGAGCACTTGTCTCATGCATCCACCTGGGCTGGTGATCTGTTTCACCATAGATAGTATACATGCTGTTCTTTTGAAACATCCCACCCTCCCCTTCTCCCACAGAGTTCAAAAGTCTGTTCTGTACTTCTGTCTCTCTTTTTCCGTTTTGCATATAGGGTTATCGTTACCATCTTTCTAACTTCCATATATATGTGTTAGTATGCTGTAATGTTCTTTATCTTTCTGGCTTACTTCACTCTGTATAAGGGGCTCCAGTTTCATCCATCTCATTAGGACTGGTTCAAATGAATTCCTTTTGACGGCTGAGTAAAATTCCATGGTGTATATGTACCACAGCTTCCTTATCCATTCATCTGCTGATGGGCATCTAGGTTGCTTCCATGTCCTGGCTATTATAAACAGTGCTGCGATGAACATTGGGGTGCCTGTGTCTCTTTCAGATCTGGTTCCGTCAGTGTGTATGGCCCAGAAGTGGTATTTGCTGGGTCATATGGCATTCTATTTCCAGTTTTTTAAGCGAATCTCCACACTGTTTTTTTCCCATAGTGGCTGTACTAGTTTTGCATTCCCACCAACAGTGTAAGAGGTTCCTTTTTCTCCACACCCTCTCCAGCATTTATTGCTTGTAGACTTTTTGGATAGCAGCCATCTCTGGACTGGTGTGTATGGTTTAAACCGCTCATTGTGGTTTTGATTTGCATTTCTCTGATAATGAGTGATGTTGAAGCATCTTTTCATGTGTTGTTATGCCATCTGTATGTCTTCTTTGAGGAACTGTCTGTTAGTTCTTTGGCCCACTTTTTGATTGGGTCATTTAATTTTTCTGGAATTGGAGCTGCAGGAGTTGCTTGTATATTTTTGAGATTAATCCTGTCTGTTTCTTTCATTTGCTATTATTTTCCTCCCAATCTGACGGCTGTCTTTTCAACCTTACTTATAGTTTCCTTTTGTGTGGCAAAAGTTTTTAAGTTTCATTGGGTCCCATTTGTTTAGTTTTGCTTTTATTACCAATATTCTGGGAGGTGGGTCATAGAGGATCTTGCTGTGATTTATGTCAGAGAGTGTTTTGCTATGTTCTCCTCTAGGAGTTTTATAGTTTCTGGTCTTACATTTAGATCTTTAATCCATTTTGAGTTTATTTTTGTGTATGGTGTTAGAAAGTGTTCTAGTTTCATTCTTTTACAAGTGGTTGACCAGTTTTCCCAGCACCACTTGTTAAAGAGGTTGTCTTTTTTCCCATTGTATATCCTTGCCTCCTTTGTCAAAGATAAGGTGTCCATAGGTTCGTGGATTTATCTCTGGGCTTTCTATTCTGTTCCATTGATCTATATTTCTGTCTTTGTGCCAGTACCGTACTGTCTTGATGACTGTGGCTTTGTAGTAGAGTCTGAAGTCAGGCAGGTTGATTCCTCCAGTTCCATTCTTCTTTTTCAAGATTACTTTGGCTATTCGAGGTTTTTGTATTTCCATACAAATTGTGAAATTCTTTGGTCTAGTTCTGTGAAAAATACCGTTGGTAGCTTGATAGGGATTGCATTGAATCTATAGATTGCTTTGGGTAAAATAGCCATTTTGACAATATTGATTCTTCCAATCCATGAACACGGTATGTTTCTCCATCTGTTTGTGTCCTCTTTGATTTCTTTCATCAGTGTTTTATAGTTTTCTATGTATAGGTCTTTTGTTTCTTTAGGTAGATATACTCTCTAAGTATTTTATTCTTTTTGTTGCAATGGTGAATGGTATTGTTTCCTTAATTTCTCTTTCTGTTTTTTCATTGTTAGTATATAGGAATGCAAGGGATTTCTGTGTGTTAATTTTATATCCTGCAACTTTACTATATTCATTGATTAGCTCTAGTAATTTTCTGGTAGAGTCTTTAGGGTTTTCTATGTAGAGGATCATGTCATCTGCAAACAGTGAGAGTTTCACTTCTTCTTCTCCTATCTGGATTCCTTTTACTTCTTTTTCTGCTCTGATTGCTGTGGCCAAAACTTCCAACACTATGTTGAATAGTAGTGGTGAGAGTGGGCACCCTTGTCTTGTTCCTGATTTCAGGGAAATGCTTTCAATTTTTCACCATTGAGGGTGATGCTTGCTGTGGGTTTGTCATATATAGCTTTTATTATGTTGAGGTATGTTCCTTCTATTCCTGCTTTTGGAGAGTTTTAATCATAAATGAGTGTTGAATTTTGTCAAAGGCTTTCTCTGCATCTATTGAGATAATCATATGGTTTTTATCTTTCAATTTGTTAATGTGGTGTATTACATTGATTGATTTGCGGATATTGAAGAATCCTTGCATTCCTGGGATAAAGCCCACTTGGTCATGGTGTATGATTTTTTTAATATGTTGTTGGATTCTGTTTGCTAGAATTTTGTTAAGGATTTTTGCATCTATGTTCATCAGTGATATTGGCCTGTAGTTTTCTTTTTTTGTGGCATCTTTGTCTGGTTTTGGAATTAGGGTGATGGTGGCCTCATAGAATGAGTTTGGAAGTTTACCTTCTTCTGCAATTTTCTGGAAGAGTTTGAGTAAGGTAGGTGTTAGCTCTTCTCTAAATTTTTGGTAGAATTCAGCTGTGAAGCCATCTGGTCCTGGGCTTTTGTTTGCTGGAAGATTTTTGATTACAGTTTCGATTTCCTTGCCTGTGATGGGTCTGTTAAGATCTTCTATTTCTTCCTGGTTCAGTTTTGGAAAGTTATACTTTTCTAAGAATTTGTCCATTTCATCCAAGTTGTCCATTTTATTGGCATAGAGCTGCTGGTAGTAGTCTCTTATGATCCTTTGTATTTCAGTGTTGTCTGTTGTGATCTCTCATTTTCATTTCTAATTTTGTTAATTTGGTTCTTCTCTCTTTGCTTCTTAATGAGTCTTGCTAATGGTTTGTCAATTTTGTTTATTTTTTCAAAAAACCAGCTTTTAGCTTTGTTGATTTTTGCTATGGTCTCTTTAGTTTCTATTGCATTTATTTCTGCCTTAATTTTTAAGATTTCTTTCCTTCTGGGGCTGGCTTTTTAAAGGTAGAAAACAGAAACTGGAATTGCTGCTGCCAGGGTGAAGTTTGACCGGAGTGACACTCAGGGAACCAGGAAGAAGAAAAGAGCGAGCCAGCGGAGGGCTGCCCGGGGCATCCCGCTCTCGCTTCCGCCCTCCCGGGCTCCCTCTAGTGTCCCTCACGCGAACGGAAGAGCGGTTTCCGGAGTCCCAGTCTCCGTTTTCCAAAACTACCAACACAGAAGGAGGAAACAAGAACCGCGGGTTGAAACTGAGAGATACCACTGCTGGGTAGTTAGAATAGGAACCAGGAGTCCACAGTAGCGATGGTAAAAGACAAGGAAGGCAAAAGCCCGCGAAATAGAACTAAGGCCCAAGGACCGGAATGAGGACCTTAGGTAGAACAAACAGCACTCCTGGCTAGCCCAACTTACATAGGGCAGGCTCAGAGGGAAGAAAAAACAAAGAAAAAGAGGAGCCAAAGGGCCGGGGGACTCTCTCTCTCTCCCCCTCCCTCTCTCCCCCTCTCTCTCTCTCCCTCCCTCTCTCCCTCCACCTCCACCCCCCACTTTGAGTCTTTTGGGTCGGCATGCCCCCACACCTCTAGGATGTTATTTTCCTTTATCTTCTAAATAAAACTGAGGGAGCTATAACACTGTCCGAGAGCTGTGTTGTGCCGAGGGCTTTAATGTCCGTCACTTCAAATTTTTGTTGAGAGGAGACAGAACCGAGGAGATTACTCCCCTGACAGTACCTTCAAAACCAACCCAGGGTCTTTTTTAACATGAGAAAGGATTCACTCCTTAACCTGATTCTCTTATATTAAAACGTGAACGCATGTGCCGATTCATTTCTCTGAGGAGAGACAAAGGACCGCCTTAGTATCATCACCTTAATCCCTAGGAATATTCATTAAGGTAGACATCTCACTTGATACTCTTTGTATCACTTGCACAGCACATAATGATCTTAACAAATGTTAGTTGTATGAATAAATGTGTAGAAGTATATTTCCAGCATAACTCTGACTCCTGAATTCTCTTTAAACAATGAATTTTTCATCTCTTTTGATTACTGAACTAGGTTATAAATATTTATACCATAAAACCTGCAGCACCACAGAAATATGAATTCAAAATGTCAGAAGTTCTCGTGTTTCATTAAAACAGTTAATAAAGATTTTGCTTATTGCTCTCTTAAACTCCAGACAGATACAAGGAAAGAAATTAAAACTCTCCTCCTTGATTTCTTCTTGAATTGAATTTACCCTATTGAAACTCCAGTGATGCTTCAAGCTACTCTTTGGCTTTTCTAATTTACACAAAAGATATAGGTGTACTATTCATCCTTCATATGAAAGGAATGAGAGGTTATCTCCTCTTTTCTTACCTTTGGCTTCACTTTCCTCAGTCAGTCTCCTCTCGCTTGGGTGCTGTAGCACTCTCCACGTGCAAGGAACTCAACCATGTGCTGTAAAAGAGTTATTTAAGAGAGAGTTCTGTAAAATATCTATGGACAGATAAGATCTAGCATCTACAAAATTTCATTCACTTTGCCTAGCTACATGCTTAGCTTTCTATCTGGTTTATAACATTCATTGTGTCATCGATGAATATTCTTTTCCAAAAGCATATGACACATATTGAGTATGAAATAAAAGAGAACTGACTCATTGAAACAGTGGCCTTCAAAATTTTTTTTCTCTCAAATAAAATATTTGAAAGGGGGAATGTAAAAATCTGTTGTTTTCATGGCAATTATTCAAATTCTCCAAGTCTTTCTCATATTTGAGGATATTATTTTGCAGACATGTCAGGAATTAGAATCTCTTTGTAGAAATTCTTGTTAAACATTAGAAAAACAATCCAGCCCTAAAGAACAATGTATATAAACACATCTTAATGCATTGCATAGTCAATGTAATATTTAAACCCAGCCATCCATTTTATTTTATAAACCGTATGTTTTATTGTTTTTCTTGACATTAATTGTGTTATTAGGGGATTATGGACAAGTGTATTTGTCATTTGTTTATGACCTTTTTGAGGGTTCACCAGAAGTATGTTCATACAGTTAAAGATCAGTTCCTGCTCACCAGACTGTTTACAATAGAAGAAGAAATGGAAGGTCAGAGTCCCATTGGCGGTCCCTTGATTTTCCATATAAACTAGATTAACTTTATGTTGCCCTTAGAATTTAAACAAAACAAAACAAAAAATCAGTTTTAAAATCTGGAGCTGATTATAAATCAGTCCTTTCCTGTGACCTTGGGGATGTTTAGCAGGACTCCTGGCCCTTACCCACTAGATCCTGGTTGTACCTCCCAAGCTGTAACATTGAAATTGTACCCTGACACTCTTACCCCCAGTTAAGAGCTGCTAACATTAGCTCTTGACTATTTCTCTGCCATTCTATTTTTCTTGTCTCTAGTTTTGCAGCCCATTATGGCATATAGGGATCAGATGATCTTCTTTCTAAATTATTTATTCAGTTGCTTACCCTGGAAGATTAACCTAGAGTTAATCACAAGGCAGACCTAGTTTAGAGACAGCTAGATAGCCCTTGCTGGAAATGATGGTTGCCTGGTTATTTGAATTCTACTAGCCTTTTGTGTGAGGGTGAAATTAAGGAAGGACCGTGTTCTAAACATCCAGTACTTAAAGCTGTTTGTTCTCAGAGTGGTAACAGAGTGAAATTCTTTTTGGTAAGGTTGAATGCTGTGAATTTTCACTTGACTTCCCAGGTGGCTCAGACAGTAAAGAATCTGCCTGCAATGCAGGAGACCTGGATTTAATCTCTGGGTGGGGAAGATCTCCTGGAGAAGGGAATGGTAACCTACTCCAGTATTCTTGCCTGGAGAATTCCATGGGCCAAGGAACCTGGTGGGCTACAGTCTATGGGGTTTTAAAGAATCAGACAGGACGAGCAAATAACACTTTCACTTTCTTAATAAATATATAAATAAGTATACTCTTTAAATATATTTTATAAAATTTATATCATATATATTTAAATAAATATAAATATAGTTTTTTATTTTTAGAAAACTAATACTTTTAAAAATTATTAACTGTGTCCTTTATCTCATTTACTGTGTAGTAATTATTTACTACTTAATAATGAGTACTTAATATTGAGTGTTAGTCACTCAATCGTGTCTGACTCTTTGTAATCCCATGGACTGTAGTCCACCAGGCTCCTTGGTCCACGGAATTCTCCAGGCAAGAATATTGGAGTGGGTTGCCATTCCCTTCTCCAGGTGATCTTCCTGAACCAGGGATCAAAGCCAGGTCTCCTATATTGCAGGCAGATTTTTTACCATCTGAGCCACCTGGGAAGCCAATTTAATAATATAATTTATATTTAATTATATAGTATGATTGTTTAATACTATAATAATGTAACATGAAGAAATCAGATGTTAAGATCACTTTCATTAATTTTGAGTCAATATTATTGAATATGAGATAGTATATATGAACCCCTTCTTTATATATGTGATATGTGGAATTATATCTTTAGTCATGTGGATGTAAGTTCTTAGAAACTCATTACAAATGTTATCACTGCATAAGATATCAAAACAGGGTTCTCAGCTTTGAATGGAAAAGATAAATGATTTCAGGAGGGACAGTAAAACCTGGAGAACCCTGATGTACTTTCAGGACTCTACTCAGGATAGCTGCCCTCCTTTGAGCTAAGGTTTTAGGAGAGAGTATTAGTAGTATCACTAACACATGAACCCAGTCATTTATTAACAGCATTTCTTATATTCTAGATCATCTAAATGATGCCTAAGAAATCAGAAAATAATCGGTTAAAAAGAAAGGAATTATTATGACCAACAAAAGAAAATTTAATCTAGGAGAAATGAGGAAGTATTAGTTCTACAAAATAATTAGTACCCATTATATTAGGAAAATACACAATCTTGAATAAGCAGAAGCGCATTCAGCCCTATATTTAATAGGTAGCAAGTGATGGACACAACTGTGACTCAAGCTTGAAAATGGAAACTTCAGATCTTGGATTTTTTTCAGTGTACAGAGCAAAACAGACTTGAGGTATAAAAGCAATTTATTTGCTTGTTGTGGTTAATGAAGACTTGGGGTTTCTAATGGAAAAGAAATAAAAACGAATGTATGAACGTGCTAACTCAAATGAAGTGAAAAGTGAAAGTGTTAGTAGCTCAGTCCTGTTCATCTCTGCAACCCCATGGACTGTAGCCTACCATGTCCTTCTGTCCATGGAATTCTCCAGGCAAGAATACTGAAGTGGGTAGCCATTTCCTTCTTCAGGGAATCTTCCTGATCCAGGAATTGAACCTGGGTCTCCTGCATTGCAGGCAGACTCTGCTGTCTGCACCACCAGAGAAGCCCATAAATGTGTGTAAATTATTTTTTCCTGCTTTTTTAATCAAATTTTTTTAAACCAAGGGCCCAAACTTTCAATGAGTAGCATAAATCAGGGAAAAGTGGCAGGCAGGGCACAGATAGAATTCATCAAGGCATAAGGTAGCACATAATACATTGTCAGAGTATTTTTAAAATGTACAGGAACAGGAACTATAGGTTTACTATTCTAGAATTAAAGCCATAATTCTTGGTAGAAAATCTCAGCTTTTAACTATTTTATAGCTGATAATTCTGTATGACACATCTCCTTTCTCAGTTGCCTGTGTGTATATTTAAAGTAGCTTATCTTTGAAGGAAATGAATTTCTAACATTTTTCCTTTTTCTCTCTAATAGTAAAGCTTTCTCTGTGTGTTTTTGTTTTGGGATAAGGAGTGATTTCTTTTGCCCTGGTTTTCTATATCAATCATTATCAGACTAGATTACAAATTCTATTTCAGGGAAAAAGTGAATGAACTTTATGAATTCCTCTTTATCTCCCATATATTCAAAGGAGAAGTAGTTATTATACATTTAGTGAGTAAAGAGATCTTTAATTTAAATAACTGGTATCAGGAAAAAGTGTTTTAAACCATAATTTTAGATGGAAAATAAACTTTCCTCAAAAATGACTAATTTCCCCACAAGACTGATAAAATAAGAAGATACAATAAATTCCCCAAATAACACAGGCAAATCTTCTGGTTTCCTGGAAAGAACAGAATCAAGCAACTAATTGGAAGACTACCAGAAGTTATCCATGTATCTGAAACACATTCA
Source organism: Cervus canadensis (assembly GCF_019320065.1). Lineage (NCBI taxonomy): Eukaryota > Metazoa > Chordata > Mammalia > Artiodactyla > Cervidae > Cervus > Cervus canadensis. The sequence goes on along the minus strand of NC_057389.1, from coordinate 23,528,221 downwards.
ACTCTCTCCTGGGCCACTGGATTTTATTTTGTGACAAGTTTTAGGCTAAAACTTGGGAAAATAAGTTCAAAAATCACTTTTATTAGGGAGGCCTCATCACTGCTGAGCTGTTACCAAATGATTTATACATGGAGCACTCAAAAGAGATTTATTTTTCATTTGGAGCTTAGGGAAATATACAATAGAGCAACAAATGACAAATGCCATAATTGCTTAGGAGTATTATCATTTCCAGTGTGACAGACCAAATCTGGAAGTTTAAAATAAACTAAGCAAGCATTCACTTTGCTAAATAGCATGAACCAAGTAATTGCTTACTCTTTTCAGAGTTCAATGGAAAGTCATCTGTTAGAACAAAGGGATTTCAGTTTTGTCACTGAACAATAAATGTGCTCAATGAAGCTTGACTGGCTTTTTGTTATTCTTCTCTATGCTACCCAGCATAAAATGAAGATCAACTTCAAGGAGCGAGTGGTTTTTTGGCTCTGAGCTGGCACTGTTATAGAGAGAGAACTTTTCCATCTACATAAACCAAAATTCTTCTCTTCTCTTCTCTTGTGAATAATGACCTGAAGGTCAAAAGGAATGGCTTTTTGGCATTTCTTTACCACTTTCAAGTATTGAACTTTAAAAACAACACTGGCCCCTGCATGCCACACATGATGTTTGTGTTATTTGTCTCACAGGAAGTCTGTGTAGAACACATCATGCTGATGAATCACAAGTCATGATTATGAATGTTAATAACCATATTTTCTATAGGTACGCTTGGAGAAAGAGCCATAGTAAGAGGAACAAATGTTTATTTGAATTTCTACCAGGCATTAGAAACATCTTTGAATATCACTGAAATACCATTGCATAGCACTTTCCTATTTCCTTGAATTTTTGAAGGGGGTGAGAGTTTTATTTGAAGTCACAGATCATTGAAAAGTTCAGGGAACATTACTACGATATCTGTGGTGGCTATGGTAATGCCTCAGTGCACGCCCAGTGAAAAGTGGTAATTGAAGAAAGAAGACTCCCCAGTACCAAGAGCATAGCTGCTGTCAGATGTTCTAGTGTAGTGAACAAGTGCTGACAGCCTAAATCAACTCCTAGCCCTGCCCCTTACTAGCCAGGTGATTTTAAGCAATGAACCCATTTTGTGATGCTTCCTCAAATGAAAAAAAAAAAATTAAAGCAACATATACCTTCCAAATGGTGCAATTATGAAGATTAAAAGATTAAATGGCTATCATAGCACTTTAGGAAAGAAATAAACTTAAGTAGTATAATAAAGTTACATAAAAATATGCTCATTTCTTGAATAATATTGTAAACTCTTTTTAGAATAAATAAGATAAAAATAATGGGATACATGATGACTGGATTTATAAAAGTAAAGTTTACTTTTAAGAATCTACATAAAATTCTTTTTATCTAGAATTGGTACATAAGTGATTGGCTGTTTTCTTGGAATTCTCCAGGCTTTTATCATGCTATTTCTTCTCTTTCAAAGCATGTGAATAAATCATTCTTTGAATTTTCACAGCACCTTTTTTTTTTAACGTGCCCCAAAGTTTGTTTTCTGTTTTTTAAATTTTATTGGAGGATGGTTGATTTACAATATTGTGTTAGTTTCAGGTGTTACAGCAAAGTGATTCAACTATACATATGTTCATTCTTTTTCATATTCTTTTCTGATATTGGTTATTATAGAATATTGAGTAGAGTTCCCTGTGCTACACAGTAGGTTGTTAGTTACCTTTCTTATATATAACAGTGTGTATATATTAATCTCAAACTCCTGATTTATCCCACTCAACATTTCCCCTCTGTTAACCATAAGTTTGTTTTCAATATCCTTAAGTCTGTGTCTGTCTTGTAAATTCATTTGTATCATTTTTAAAATTAGAGTCCACATATGAGTGATATCATATGATAGTCTTCTTTGACTTCACTTAGTATGATAATCTCTAGGTCCATCTATGTTACTGCAAATGGCATTATTTCATTCTTTTTATGGCTGAGTAGTATTCCATTGTATATTGTATCACAATATACAATGTGGTATATTGCATATTATATGTATAGAGAAGATTGTACTACATCTTCTTTATCCATTCATCTATTGACAGATATTTATGTTGTTTCTATGGCTATTGTAAATAGTGCTGCAATGAACATTAGGGGAACATTATCTTTTCTAATTATGATTTTCTCTGAATATGTGCCCAGAGGTGGGCTTACTGGATCATATGGTAGTTCTATTTTTAGTTTTTAAGGACTCACTAATGGCAACCCACTCCAGTGTTCTTGCCTGGAGAATCCCAGGGATGGCGGAGCCTGGTGGGCTGCCGTCTATGGGGTCACACAGAGTCGGACACGACTGAAGCGACTTAGCAGCAGCAGCAGCATGCATAGCCATACATGTCCCAACCCAAAAGGTTAAATGTTTCTTCTGAACATCTTTGTTATATTAATGCCATTTGGAGATTTTTATTTCTGAGTGACTCATTCATTGAACAGTATGTAGAAGTATGAGGGGACTTCAAGTTACTTCTTTCCACTATCAAATAATGCTGGCAATGACAATTACAATAGCTAGAGAATCTACTAGCTGGATCAATCCTAGGATTTCACTAGAAATCCAGACTGGTTGTTAGTCCTACCAGGAAGCTTATTTGTGACATAATCCTCAAATGGAACATTATAACTATGAAATTAAATTTTCTGCTTATCAGAGGATTACCACACAAGACATATGAGTGATCGACCTTTAAAAAAATCAAAATAAAAGCATATTTATCAAAAAGCCACTGAAAAATTAATAGGTTTTAAATCTGATATTAAAAGGATAACTTGGCATCTTTCAGTGGCACAGAGTCACAAATGTATTTAATTATTATCAAGGAACTTAGCAAGGAGTTCAAGGTCTTTGGTTCTTGAAAGAAGACTTCAAACTGAATGGGAGTAGGGGTTTTCTGGTTCTTTTACTGGAGTCACAGCTTTTCTATCACAGTGCGTGTTATGCAGCTTCCTTGGAAATTGAGACTGAAGCTGGTGTGAGGGCTCTGTCGTGGATCATCTCTGATTAAGAGATACCTAATGGAAATCTCTGTATCTCTTCCTCCTGCTCTCCATGAGTACTGCCAGTTTCTTGGTCTGGGTACTCATCACCCTAATTTGGACTTAGTTACAATAGTCTTCTTAGCCATTTTCCTGCCTCCATTGATGCCCACACTCAGTCTGTCTTCCAGTCATCATAATTATTATTCTAAAATGCTTGTCCACAAAGGATTTTTACTATCTATGCTTTAGAAATGGCTCTTACTGATTGATTAAAAACAATTGTAGAGAATAAAAGACAAAGAATATTAATAGGCAAATGACAGTAAAGCAATTCAAATGCCCGGTGCCTGGTAAAATGATTCCTTATCCTAGGAGAAGTCAGAAAAAAGCAAACCCAAGTAATGATAGGATACTATTCGCACTTAATAGACTGGCAAAAACTGGAAAAGAATGATGCTACTTATAGGCCGCAAGTATATGGGGAAAAGGTACTTTCATGCATTTCTGATATAAAATGAATTATGACAGACATTTCTAGAAAGAAATCTGGCAATATCCATTAAAATTAAAAATAAACTACACTTCAACTCATCAGTCTCTCTTTTGAAGATTTCATCTCTGAAATGCATTGTGCTCAGTTGCTTAGTCATGTCCAACTCTGCAACCCCCTGGACTGTAGCCCACCAGGACCCTCTGTCCATGGGATTCTCCAGGCAAGAATACTGGAGCGGGTTGCCATTTCCTTCCACAGGGATCTTCCTGACCCAGGGATCAAACCCACGTGGATTCACTACCACTGGGCTAACCAGACTCGGAAGTCCCGGTATATGAAATAACACCAGTCAACAAGGTAAGGAGATACTTATAAGGAAGTTTACTGCCATGTAGTTGACAGTATCAAAAACTAAAGACACAGTGAATGCCCATCAATAGGGAAATGGTTGAATAAATTGTAGTACATTCATTCTACAAGGATAGTATTCAGCCATTAAAAAGACTAGTAAGATCTATACCAGTTGAGGGATTTTTAGAATATATCATTGAGTAGGAAAATCTATATGAAGAACATAATATATGATATGAGTTCATTTTTCTCAAATAATGGCAAAAGTCTTATTGTGTATATGATTATCAGTATGTGTCAATATGTTAACATTAGTAGGATGCTGAGAAGAAATGCTAGAGAAGGGGAAAGAAGTAAATAAGTTAAATAATAGAAAAAGAGAGTAAAAAATGTTTACATAATAAACATGGAGTATCTTATATGATTCAGTTTATGTAAAATGTATGTGTGTATGTTACACACCTGTCAATATGGCACATGTAAAGAGATGCATGGAAATATGGTCAACAAAATGTTAATGATGGTACATCAAGGTGATACAAATTTTAAAATGTTTTCTTTATACTTTCGTGTATCTTTTTTCTTTACATTTTTTCCGTGTTTTAAATTTTTGCAGTGAATGTGTACTGTATTTAATTTTTTAAAAAGGGTAAATTGTTTTATTTGTGGGAAAAAGTCACACTTTTTATTACTTCTCTGTTTAACCCTAAATATTCCTCAGTGACCTTACAGGATAAAGTCCATATAAATGTAGCATAAGGTCTTTTGTGATCTGACTCCTGACTATCTTTTTAATTTTATTTCCAATAGCTTTCCCTCTCAGCCATTCTGAATTACGGCAATCTTCTGAATACCCCATGGTGTTTCAATCACTCTGTCTTTGAACTCATTCTCCCTTTCTCTAAAATGTGTTTTATACATGCCTTACTTGCCTGAAAATGCCTTCCCATTTATGCTGCAAATTTCAGTTTGGGTATCCACCCATCTAAGATGTCTTCACCAGCATCCCCCGGGATAAATTTCCCACTAATGATTCAGCAAACATTCACTGAGCATCTGTATGCCTAGCATTATGTTCTTGTTTAGCAGTGATAAATAATAGCAATCCTTATTCTCTTTTTTTTTTTTTTTTTTTTTTTTTTTTTTTTTTTTTTTTTTTTTTTTTTTTTTTTTTTTTTTTTTTTTTTTTTTTTTTTATTAGTTGGAGGCTAATTACTTCACAACATTTCAGTGGGTTTTGTCATACATTGATATGAATCAGCCATAGATTTACACTTATTCCCCATCCCGATCCCCCCTCCCACCTCCCTCTCCACCCGATTCCTCTGGGTCTTCCCAGTGCACCAGGCCCGAGCACTTGTCTCATGCATCCCACCTGGGCTGGTGATCTGTTTCACCATAGATAGTATACATGCTGTTCTTTTGAAACATCCCACCCTCACATTCTCCCACAGAGTTCAAAAGTCTGTTCTGTATTTCTGTGTCTCTTTTTCTGTTTTGCATATAGGGTTATCATTACCATCTTTCTAAATTCCATATATATGTGTTAGTATGCTGTAATGTTCTTTATCTTTCTGGCTTACTTCACTCTGTATAATGGGCTCCAGTTTCATCCATCTCATTAGGACTGATTTATATTATTCTCAAAGAATATTTAGTGTAGGAAACATAGTCTAGCAAAGCAATAATTACAGCTTAGTTAGGTAAATATAATGATGGAAATATGGGCTGAGGGAGAGGAGCACAGAGGGGCCTAAATCAGTGAGGGAAGTCAAAGAGAGCTTCACAGCATGAGCAAAATTTGAGTTAGAATTTTTGAAGAATTTTAGTAAGTGGGTGTTAATTCTCCCAAAAATAAGTTTGGTCATTCCTGGCAGAGGAAACTTCCTAAAGAAAGCACAGGTACCAGTAGCCATGGTGGCACAGATGGTAAAGAATCTGCCTGCAATGTAGGAGACCCAGGTTCGATCCCTGGGTTGGCAAGATCCCCTGGAGAAGGGAATGGCAACCCACTACAGTACTCTTCCCTGGAGAATTCCATGGACCGAGGAGCCTGGTGGGCTACAGTCCTTGGGGTCCCAAAGAGTTGGACATGACTAAACAACTAACACATGCATATATATTCTGTATCTTGAATAATATCCATCAACAGACTGACTGACTGTTTTTCCTCCACTGGATATGAACACCTTGACAACAGGGGATGTGTCTTTATCATCACTGATTTCTCTTGTGGGAGCTGGCACAATGCCTGACACAGAATGGGTGTTCTGTAGCTGGTGGTTGCTCTGGACTCAGTTGGATCCTGTCCCTTTAGTTCTCCTTGTAAATATCCTCATTTAACCTCATCATGTATAGCATGGTGAATTTTCTAACTACTTTTATTCATTGTAATTTACACCAAGGTCTTGAATCCTTTGCGGAATTTTGTTGATTGGAATCAAAGCATCTTCCTTTCCGTACTTCATTTATTTTCCATTTAGCATGCAATTTTAATTTTATTATCTTCTTAACATCTTTTATTTTTTATTCAAAAGGGAATAGCAAAAGTGCCTACATACATCAGCAGATCCCAGCAACAACTGAAATGTTTTTCTGAAACAAGAGAAACTAGAAGCTTTGATCCCTTTCTCCCACTTAGGGAAGAAGGAATTCCTCTCAGTTCCCCAAGAGAGGATTCCTATTATTAGGTGTTTTTTTTACCTTTTATCTTTTTCAAATTAACTTTACATTTAGCAAAGAAATACATGTGTATTGCTTACAAATTATTCAAATGCTACTAGAAGACTTAAAATGAAAATTAGCTGTTGTTCCTTGCCCTACTCCACACATCACCCCACCCCTCAACCTCCAGGGAGGGCTACTCTTTTGGCTGTTTTGTGGTATTTACATTCAGCTTTCTAAATAATATGCTTATATCTCTAGTTCTTTTATTTACTTTAGACAGCTATTTGTTTTCAGTATGCTATCCATAGTACTTTAAAATACTTCAGCATAGAAAGAAACGTGTGTGTGTGCGTGTTATTTTGGCTTAATTATACCCTGTGTGTGGTCACTAATTCTAATCATACCTTAGACACAGCTAGAATTCTAATCAGGAAACCTACCCTCCAGAGGCCATCACTACAAATGCTTCTGTCTTGTTTTTTTTTCCCCTATCCCACAGGTTTTGATAATTAGCATAATGAATGTTTAAAAAAAAAAAGATTTTCCATAAGCAAATTAGTGGCTTGTAAATGGAAATTTGAAAGAGAGCTCATCACAAAATTAGCAGTATTCAAGATACATGGACTGGCTTAAATATTGCAGGGGCGTCCTTACCCATACATGGAAATAATCTAAAGAAACCTGGAGTTTATAGCTTTAGGGTTGATCCTAATTTCTAGAGGGTTCTCTGAATGAACTAATTTGAGAAGATTCTGGTTGTCAGTTGCTGATCTTATGATTAAGTGTATCTTGTCTTGAAACATTTTCTTATTTGCCTTGGATACAGTCTTCATGATGAATATGGTCAGAACACTAAAAAGGATGAGAACAGAGACTTTCTAAATTGTATAACTGTTTAGGTACCTGCTTGCTGATGAATGTTTATGTAATAGGTGAAAATGTGTATAATATTATTTGTTCTGAGACTGACTTTTTTATTAAAGGCTGGTTTGAAGATGTTGAATAGTAGCTAAACTTTTTACCCACTCTAGTCTTCTTTGGAAGCTTCTGTGTCAATTAAAAATGCAAAACTCTATTGGCCTGAGTCAGTTTGAACAGATAATTATATAGTCAATTATTTAGCCCCCTTACACATTTTACCCATTACTCAATCTTTCCTATAAAAGTTTATCATAATTTTTGGTTAAATTAATTTTAGTGTTTTCATTAATATAATTACAAAATATTATTCACTTCTGAGGCAATTAGTATATTATGATTATATTTCATTCATTGGTCACTTTTTCATTTTTCTTGCATCAATGCCCCATTTTCAAAATTTATTTTGTTTTCTCCCTTTACTTCTTATGTCTTAGTTTCCTTTAGCTGTCCCTTGATAAAATTACCCACCCTGTTAAACCTCTCACATAATCTGTCAGTTGCAATTTTTTCCTCTAGACACCACCTTTCTACTCTAGGCTTGACTGGTTGCTTGTTGTATACCTGCTACTTTCCTGAGACTTCCTTTTACTGCTAACTGTACCTTTCTCCTCTATGTGACCCCTACTTCCTGGACCATTTTTTCCTACATTTTGGGTTATGTTCTCAGTATACTAAAGAGTATCCTTTGATAAGTTCCTGAGAAACAGTGTATGTGAGGCACAAATTTTGACTCCTTGAATATCTGAAACAGTGTAATGGCTGGGTCATATGGTAGGTGTTTGTTTAACTTCTCAAGTAACCATTAAACTGTTTTCTAAAATAGTTGTATTATTTTATACTCCCGTCAGCAGTATATGAGTTCCAGTTCCTCCATCCTCAGCAGTCCTTGGTATGGTCAGTCTTCTTAATTTTAGCAATTTCTCACAGGTTGTAGTAGTATCTCCCTGACATTTTTATTTGGATTTCTCTGATGATCAGTGATGCTGGGCATCACTTCAGGTGTTTATTTGTCATACACATATCTTCTTTGGGTATATATATGTGCAAATCTTTTGCCATGTTTTCTTTAAATTATTTTCTTGTTAATGAATTTTTCGATTTCTTTGTAGACTACGGATACAAGTCCTTCAAAATATATGTGATTTGTAAATAGTCTCTCTCAGTTTGTGGTTTGTCTTTTCAACCTTTTAATAGTGTCTTTAAAAGAGAAGATGTTCTTAATATTGTCGAATTTCAACTATCATTATTTTTTCCTTTTTTGGACCATGCTTTTGGAGATTTTCCTGACCTAAACTTTGTTTTATATTAGAATTCTTATAGTTTTAAGTTCTACATATAAATTTATGCTCTATTACAAATTAATTATGTGATGCTGCAAAATCCAGTTTCAATTTTTTTTTCTTTTTGTATATGAATATCCAGATTTTCCAATATGTCAACAACATTGCAAAGACTACATTTTCTTTAATGAGATGGCTTTGCATCTTTGTTGAAAATCATTTGACCATACAGTTGTGGATCTATTTCTGAACTCTTTATTCAATTGATATGTTGGTCTATCTTCATGCCAATACCACAATAACTTGAATAACTGTCTCTTTATAATAAGTATTGCATAAAATAGGTTGCCTTTCAACTTTGTTATTTTTTTCAAGACTGCTATTTTAGGTCTTTTGCATTTTCATATGAATTTATAATCAGTTTGTAAATTTCTCCAAAAAAAGGTCTTCTGAGATTTTGAGAGGGATTAAATTAAATCTTTGCATGAAATGTTACCTTGGTGTCTCTAATTTTCTTGAAGAGATCTCTGGTCTTTCCCGTTATATTGTTTGCCTCTGTTTCTTTGCATTGAACACTGAGGAAAGCTTTCTTATCTCTCCTTGCTATTCTTTAGAATTCTGCATTCAGATGAGTCTGTTTCCTTTTCTTCTTTGCCTTTAGCTTCTCTTCTTTTCTCAGCTATTTATAAGTCCTCTTCAGACAACTATTTTGCATTTTTGCATTTCTTTTCTTGGGGATGGTTTTGATCAACACCTCCTGTACAATGTCACGAACCTCTATCCATATATCTTCAGGTACTCTATCTATAAGATCTAATCCCTTGAATCCAGTGTATAATTGAAAAGATTCTGATTTAGGTCATACCTGAATGGTCTAGTGGATTTCCCTACTTTCTTCAATTTCAGTCTGAATTTTGCAATAAGGAGTTCATGATCCAAGCCACAGTCAGTTCCCCTTCTTGTTTTTGCTGATTATATAGAGCTTCTCAATCTTTGGCTACAATGAATATAACCAATCTGACCATCTGGTGATGGCCATGCATACAGTCGCCTCTTGTGTTGCTGAAAGAGGGTGATTGCTATGACCTGACCAGTGCATTCTCTTGGCCAACTCTGTTAGCGTTTGCCCTGCTTCATTTTGTACTCCAGAGCCAAACTTGCCTGTTATCTCTTGACTTCTGAATTTGCATTCCAGTTCCCTATGACAAAAAGGACATCTTTTTTTGGCTAGTTCTAGAAGGTCTTGTAGGTCTTCCTAGAACTGTTCAACTTCAGCTTCTTCAGCATTAGTGATTGGGACGTAGACTTGGATTACTGAGATATTTCAACAGTAAAAACCAGACATGGAACAATGGACTTGTTCCAAATTGGGAAAGGTTTATATCAACGCTATATATTGTCACCCTGCTCATTTAACTTATATGCAGAGTACATCATGCAACATGTCAGGCTGGATGAAGCACAAGCTGGAATCAAGATTGCCAGGAGAAATATAAATAACCACAGATATGCAGATGACATCACTCTTACAGCAGAAAGCAAAGAGGAACTAAAGAGCCTCTTTTTAATATTTTTTTATTTTTTATTTTTCATTTATTTTTATTAGTTGGAGACTAATTACTTTACAATATTGTAGTGGTTTTTGTCATACATTGACATGAATCTGCCATGGATTTACTGAAAGTGAAAGAGGAGAGTGAAAAAGCTGGCTTAAAACTCAACATTCAAAAACTAAGATCATAACATTCAGTCCCGTCACTTCATGGCAAATATATGGGGAGAAATGGAAACAATGACAGACTTTATTTTCTTGGGCTCCAAATCATTTCATGACTGTAGCCATGAAATTAAAAGACACTTGTTCCTTAGAATAAAAGCTATGAAAAACATAAACAGCATATTTAAAAGCAGAGACATTGCTTGGCTGACAAATGTCTATCTAGCCAAAGCTATCATTTTCCAGTAGTCATGTATGGATGTGAGAGCTGAACCATAAAAAAAGCTGAGGACTGAAGAACGGATGCTTTTGAACTGTGGTATTGAAGAAGAAAGACTCTTGAGAGTCCTTTGGATAGCAAGGAGATCAAACCAGTCAATCCTAAAGGAAATCAGTCCTGACTATTCATTGGAAGGAATGATTTTGAAATTGAAGCTCCAATACTTTGGCCACCTGATGTGAAGACCTGATTCACTGGAAAAGACCCTGATGCCAGGAAAGATTTAAGGCAAGAGGAGAATGGGACAACAGAGGACAAGATGGTTGGATGGCATCACCGACTCAATGGACTTGAGTTTGAGCAAGCTCTGGGAGTTGGTTGGACACTGAAGCCTGGTGTGCTGAAGTCCATGGGGTTGCAAAGAGTCAGACATGACTGAGCAACTGAACTGAACTGAAATTAAATCTATAAATAAAATTGGGGAGAATTGTAATTGTGGATTCTTCTTTATCTCCATTTATTTACATTTTTTAAAAAATTTCTCAGAGTTTTGTACATTTTAATACAGGAGTGATGCATTTTATCAGATTTATTGCTTATGTATTTAATATTTTATACTGTTATGAATAGCATTCTATTGATAATTTAAATTTATAACTGCTTACAGTTAGACATAATATATAGTGTTATTATTGATAATTATATCATTAAAGTATTTATTTTACCCTGCCCATATTCCCAAGGAAATTTAAGGTAGCATTCTTCTTATAGTGGCATGACTCTATACTGAATCTGATCAAACTGATTCACTTTCCTCCGAGCTCTATCTTCATTCATTGAATCAATACTCAGACTCTGTGTTTCAAAAGAATACTCTGGAATGCATTTTCCAATTTGCATTAAAATGTCATTTTATTGAAAGAACCATTAAATTCAACTGCTTTAGAGTTAGCTTTAGCAAGCTATTCATTCTGACTGGTTCATCAAGTTGCAGTGTTACTCAAAACCTAACATTCTGCAGAAGTCATATCAAGATTATCTTTTAGTACAGACAACTGGTTGGTAACACCTGCCTTTAAAATTTGTTAAAGCAAAATCATCTACTCAAACTTTATGGAGCGTAGCCTTGAAGCTGTTATTGTGCCTAGCCATTTGAACGAATTGAAAGGGCTGTTTAGGAAAAAATTGGCTTTACTTTCTTGCCCACCTGCAGTGGAGGGGTTGGCCTGCCTTCAAGGTTAGAATGCAAATCAGTCTTTTCAGCTTTAGAACAAATTGCTGACTTAATTTTTTTCATATATAAAACTTATCAATATCTTTCTGATTATTGCTATAGAAAATATTCATTCTTTATGAAGTTCAGTTTTTTAATTGACTTTTACCTGGCTACTGTCAAAATACCACTGTTAAAAATATTATTTGAAAAATATAGTTTGATATTTTAGATAATAATATCCTTTCATTAATTCATCTCATCAATAATTTATTATAGTCCTATATATGAATGTCTTCACTGGGTTACTATTTAAAGTTAAGTTTCAATTTCTACTAAATTTTATCTCAAGAAATAGACATATGAAGACTTTTCTACACCTACAGAATTGGACTTGAGTTTAATATCCCTTATAATACTCAGTAAAGATTTCTAGTTGCAAATTTTGCTTGGAACTTAATTCCAGGATTTTTTTTTTCCATTTATTTTTATTCATTGGAGGCTAGTTACTTTACAATATTGTAGTGGTTCTTGCCATACATTGACATGAATCAGCCATGGATTTACATGTGTTCCCCATCCACATGAGAAATGCCCACCAAGCCAAACAAAAGAGGAGGAGATAGGGAATCTACTTGAAAAAGAATTTAGAATAATGATAATAAAAATGACCCAAAATCTTGAAAACAAAATGGAGTTACAGATAAATAGCCTGGAGACAAGGATTGAGAAGATGCAAGAAATGTTTAACAAGGACCTAAAAGAAATAATTTCAGGATTTTAGTGTTTGCCCCATAGACTATATTATATTCTTCTTTTTGTTGTTGTTAGGGTTTTTTTTAAACAAGAGTAATTATATATTGTACTCCCTGTTAACCATGGCTACAAAGCTCTGAACCAATTTTCATACTTAAAATACCCCTTCATTATTCTGTCATAATTATCACTTGCTTTTTCTAATTTGGTAGCATATATCACCAATCTTTACTGTAATTGTCCTATTATATATTAAAAGAAGTCCAGCTTTATTGAGATATAATTGACATATAACATTGTAAGTTTAAGGTGTATAACATGTTGTTTTGATACATTTATACATTTACAAAATGATTGCTGCTAGGTGTTAACTAACACCTCCACCCTATCTTATAATTATTTCATTTTTCTTGCAAGAATAGTTATGACCTACTTAATGTGAACAACTTTCAAATATATAATGGTATTATTAGTTATAATCACTAGCCTGTATATTAGGTCCCTTAAACTTGTTAATCTTATAACTATTAATAGAAGTCTAAAACTCAACCAACATTTCTCCACTCTCCTCATCCCTGAGTCCCTGGTAACCGCAACACTATTCTCTCTTTCTCTGAGTTCCAATTTCTTTTAGATTTCATATATAAGTGGTGTCATATAGTATTTTTCTTTCTTTCTCTGACTTATGCCCTCAAGTTCCATCCATATTGGTACAAATGGCAGAATTTCCTTTCTCAAGGCTGAATAATATTCCATTGTGTATGTATACAAATCTTCTTTATCCAGTAATCCATTGGTGGACACTCATGTTATTTTTATATCTTGGCTATTATTACGTATTATGATATAATACTGTGGTGATCTTAGGGGTGCAGATCCCTTGTCAATGTCGTGTTTTTATTTCCTTTATATATATATATATATATATACCCAAAAGAAGGATTGCTGGATTACATGGTATTTCTGTTTTCAATTTTTTGAGAAGTTTACCTAACTGTTTTCCATAGTGGCTGTACCAGTTTACATTCCCACCAAAATGCACAAGTTTCCTTTTTCTTCATACCCTCACCCAGCACTTGTTATCTCTTGTCTCTTTGATGACACAAGACTCAACTCTTTCTAATCTTAAATACTCTATAAAACATTTTCATGCACAAATTTAGCAAATAATTCAATGCCCCTTGTCCCTCATAATGGGCATTCTAATCGTTGCTTCTGTTGTTTTTTGTTTATTTGTTTTAATCCATGTTACAATTAATGTAGACCACTCTGCTAATTTCCAAATACCAGTGGCATCTAAAAGTCTTTAAGGCCTAGATTCCTTATGGACTAAATTTCACTCATTTGCAATTAATAAGACTTTTTTTATAAATATAAATATATGGTAAAAATGAGTATATATATTTTATTCTAAGTATCCTTAAATTCTTTTAAGAAATAGAGTATAAACAGGAAACCTTAAAAAAATCAATTTCCATTGAGATACATTGCATTAGTATTTCTGCAATATTTTTATTTGTAAATCAAGGTTATTTCTTCAAATCCTGCATTACAGAAGCAACTCAAGTCATTTTAAACTGGTAGGGAAAAAAAAATAAAAATAAACTGGTAGGGAAGAGAGATGAGCATGATCAGATTTTCTATTTGCATTTCCCAAGAAAGAAGAAGCTTCAATTATATAACAACATGCTGTGCAACTGAACACTGACACTAAGGTCAGGCATGACATTTTCTAATTCCTTCAGAGCTTCCAGAAATGTAGCATGATTCCATTAATATAAAAGGTGATGAATGACTTTTCCTTTAACAAGTTAACATGCTCCTACCACATGCCAGGCACTGTTCTAGGCTCTGGAGTTATATAAATAAATAAGACAGATGAAGATCACAGTTCTCACAGAGCTTAAATTCTGGTAGGGGGAAACAGATGGTTGAATGAATGCATGCATGACTTGATTAAAGAGAAAAGACAAATAAATTTTAAATAAATTTAATCAATAAAACTATTTCACTTTTTAATATAATATAAATAAAAAGTACTTATGAAAAAAATGACAGGAAATTAGGATAGGAGAACTGGCAGGGGAATGGGGTAGAAGATAGGAGTCATAAAAATTTTAACTAGGGTTGCATGGAGCTTCTGGTAGTGCAATGATTAAGACTCTGAGCTTCTATTGCAGGCAGTGTGGGTTTGCTCCTTGGTTGGGGAGCTAAAATCCTGCATGCCACATGGCATGGCCAAACATTTTTTTTTAATTTAAAAATAAAATAGGATGGCCTAGGTAGGCCTCATTAGAAAGGTGATATTGGTATTTATAACTGATGTTTAAAGAAATCTGTTTAATAATTTCATCTATTATTTCTGGGCCTGTTAATGTTGATTGACTCTCTTTCTCCTGAAGTCATATGTTTCCATTTCTTTGTATCCGTGGTAATTTTTTATTAGATTGCAGATGTGAATTTTACATTTTTGAGGGCTAAATTTTATTCTAGTCCTTTAAAGTGTGTTGGAATTTGTTCTGGAACATATTTAAGTTCCTTGGAATCATTTTGATCCCTTTAAGGCTTTTTTTAAGCTCTAGGTGAAGGGTCAGAGTGGACTTCCCAGGTGGCTCAGTGCCAGGGCACTGCAGGAAACATGGGTTCAATCCCTGGGTTGGGAAGATCCTCTGGAGGAGGGCGTGGCAACTCACTCCAGTATTCTCGCCTGGAGAATCCTATGAACAGAGGAGCCAGACAGGCTACAGTCCATACGGTTGCAAAGTTGTACTGTTCTTAGTCGTTCCATCATGTCTGACTCTTTGCCACCCTGTGGATTGTAGTCAGCCAGGCTCCTCTGTCCATGGGGATTCCCTAGGCAAGAATATTGGAGTGGGTTGCCATGCCCTCCTCCAGGAGTTCTTCCCAACCCAGGGATGGCACCCAGGTCTTGCACATTGCAGGTGAATTCTTTACCGTCTGAGCCACGAGGGAAGCCCAGGAATACTGGAGTAGGGAGCCTATCCCTTCTCCAGGGGGTCTTCCTGACTCAGGAATCAAACCAGGGTCTCCTGCATTGCAGGCCGATTCTTTACCAGCTGAGCTACCAGGGAAGCCCAGGGTTGCAGAGTCAAACACAACTGGGCGACTGACCACGCGCACAGGTAAAGGTTCAGAGCAGCCTTTATTCTAGGGATACATTAGCACCACTACCAACATGACACCCTTCTGAAGACTCTGCTCAACACCCCTTGTATTTTGACACTTTTCCCTCTAGGATTTAGGAACACAGACTATTCTCAGTCCTGTGTGACTTTGGGAATGCTTGTCCTATGCTTTCCTCTGTCTGTAGGAGTTCCAACTTGCTTATGTTCACGCTCATACTCAGCCCAAGACCGGACAAGCCCTCTCGCTAGGTCTCTGAGACTTCCTCTCTGCTCAGCTCTTTCCTCTCCAGAATTCAGCCCCCCTGCTCTCACCTCTCTCTGTTCATTGCAGTAAGACCTCCAGGCTGTCTGGGTTTCTTTCCTCCCTTACCTGTTCCCTGGAAACTGCCGTCAGGCAGGGTGTGAGTTGGGCAGTAATAAGGTCTCAGCTTTCCTTTATTTCAGAAATCTTTGAGAAATCACATTCCAGGGCTGTCTATAGTTCAATGTTTGAAAGCAGTTACTTCATTTTTTTCCCCCCTGCATTTCTAACTGTTTGGAGCAGAAGGACAATTCCTTTAGAAGCTAATTCTTCATGAGTGGAAGCAGAAGTACCTTAGGTTTTTTCAGGTAGTACTTTGACATTATCACTCATAGATTTTTTAAAATATTTCTTAAGCTACTGAAGATTAAAACCATTTTTATCAACATTTTGTGACCTTTTGTTTATTTATGACTTCTTACTAAGAACAGCATACAAAGCGTCTTGGAATACTAGAATGGGAACAGATCTTATTTTTATTTGGACTGAAAATTGCCTGGATGAAAAATGTGAATGTAATGCAATTATGTGCTGGTTGTTTTTTTTTTTTAACATGCGGTATATTTCTTCATTTACCTTCAGAGAACATCAAAATAAGCACAAAGGGGAAACATTATGTCCTAAGTAAAAGAAAGGGGGAAAATGTAGCTTTGCTGTAACTGTACAAAAGTGCCATATAAAAGAAATATTTTGAATAGCTGATTTTTGTCTTGATAAATTCAAGGACACTCAAATCCTGCCCCAAGCGGATCAATCTTCCCTTACCTGTAGTTAAGGTAATCAGGCATTAGTATCCAGCAGTATATGTCTTAACTTGGTAATTATGTTCACACATCAGAAACTGATTTTTTCTCATATAGATGTATATCTTAGATATCAGGACATAGGATTGTTTTCTTAAAACTTACATTGAAGAAGCCTTTTCAGGTTTTAGTGACTTTGTTTATGGAGCACTACAGGAGACAAGTAATTCCCTGCAACCCATTCTGACCTTTAGAATCGCACGGAGGATACAACACTATATGAGGCGAAACACCAATTTCATCACAATGCTACTCTTCTAGAGCTGAGAGAAATTGGTTCTTCAGCTTATTTTTCCAGGCAAAGCCTTTGAATGGCATCACTCAATGCAGGTAGTGATCTTAAACCTCATTTTAAATGGGCAGTGTTTCATGACAAATTAATATTGGTATATTACTCTAAACAATGAGGAATAAAATATCATTGGTATGTTGCCTTTGCTATGATTATTTATCAAGATAATTCAGCTGTCATTACACATTACATAGTTCCTTTTTATAATGATTCTAAAAATCATGGTGATTATGAGTTCTTTGGTGTTAATTTCTAATTTAATTTAGGAAATAAAAAAGGAGCCTAAAGGGTCCAAATACGAATGAAGAAGTGCATCATGTTCAAAACTGCATTATGTTCAAAAAGATGTACTAAGCCATACACAAAACTAGAGAAGTTTAAAATAATTATAAATATTATTTTACTGGCTTCTTGGGTCTGCTGTAGCAAAGATTTAACATAAATTAAAAAACTACATAAGATAATTTTTGAATCCCCCAAATCTTTTATATGATGTATCCTACTGTGTTTCTTCAAGCTCTTTACATATAATCCATGTACACATGTAAAACTCATTGTTCAACATAGTATTCTTTAATTTGCTAATCAGATGATAGAAGGGTGATAGAGGGGGCAGAGGAAAAGGAGCTATTAACAGAGTAAAGGTAACATGACAGTCAGGCATCAAATACACGGTTGCTCAAAAGGAAAGGAAATAAATTTTGTTAGGGTCCCTTAACTCACCTCCCCATGGCATTCCACAGTGTCCCTTTGGCCTTCTTCAAGGTCTTGACTCTCAGAGAAACCACCCTGCACAGTTACTTCCAAGTTTGACCAAAGAGAAATGACTATCTCTTTAAAACACAATTTCATTTCCTCTTATTAAATATGTTAGGATAAAGAACAAGATTAACCTAATAACACTGATACATTTGCAAGAACAGCCAACTGTAAAAGACAGTGATAAAATAAGCAGTTTGTAAGTTTTCCTTTTACAACACTCTTGTTAAACTAATTTAAGTGTCCTTCCTCCAGGAGAAGCTTAGAGAGGATACACTTTAAGTGATTATTCTTAAATAGGTTATTATTTTAAATGGACTCCTTTAAGAGTCATATGTGTGGCATTTGGTTAATCCATTACATTTGCAATTACAAACCAGGGCTTTTTATGGCAGGCAAATTATTTTATATGTTCCACAGCTGTACTTAGGACAGAAGACTCAGCCCATGACATTCCTTTTGAAGACATTAAGGGAAGCACTATGCAATGCCCAAGGGTGATTAAGCTTTTTAAATCACTTCTGATAGAGACAGTCACTTCTATTTCTTTGAAAATTGCACTTTGTGTTCTACATGAACTCGCAGAATATTCTTTTTGCTCCTGCTCTTAGTGCATTTTAATGATCACTGCAGAACTGTTGAGCAATCAACCTATGAGCAGGTATGACACAGGTAACATAAACAGCTTTGACAGTTTTTCTCTCAGCTGGGTTCACATTATACTTCTGATGCCCAGATTCGATCCACTAAAATGACAATCGACAGATCTCAAATTCATTGTGTTTTAAACATAATGCTTAAGACTTGCTTGATTCTAATCAGTGTTCTGTCACTTGTTAGCTGTATGACCTTGACCAAGTTATGTAATTTCCCTACACTTTCATTTTCTCATGAGTTTAATAACTATATCCTTATAGGATTAATAGGAGAAACGAATACAATGTTCTATGTAAAATGCTTAGCACTAAACCCATAGGAAATACTCAGTAAATAATTACTAAGTCTATCCATCGCCCACCTCAAAGACCTTTGGAGTAAGGCTGTTCAAGACTATTCAAGTAAGGGTGCTCAAGACCAGAGCTAGAATAAAAGAATGTCTGTAAAATGCCAGGAATAGAAATAGCTAGAGTTTGGATTCCATGATAAAATCTTTAGAGAGCCTAAGCCAGAAAAATAAAATAAAAGGGGAGGTGGCAAGTCCAAATGAGAACTAAAAACTAGGGACAGTTATGAGTTTAAACTTTCAAACTAGTGGGTAATATTCCATGGTGTATATGTACCACAGCTTCCTTATCCATTCACTGGAGCCCATTATGCAGAGTGAAGTAAGCCAGAAAGATAAAGAATATTACAGCATACTAACACATATATGGAATTTAGAAAGATGGAATTTAAAATGATAACCCTATATGCAAAACAGAAAAAGAGACACAGATGTACAGAACAGACTTTTGGACGCTGTGGGAGAAGGTGAGGGTGGGATATTTCGAGAGAACAGCATTGAAACATGTATATTATCTAGGGTGAAACAGATCACCAGCCCAGGTTGGATGCATGAGACAAGTGCTCGGGCCTGGTAAACTGGGAAGACCCAGAGGGATCGGGTAGAGAGGGAGGTGAGAGGGGGGATCGGGATGGGGAATACATGTAAATCCATGGCTGATTCATGTCAATGTATGACAAAACCCACTACAATATTGTAAAGTAATTAGCCTCCAACTAATAAAAATAAATGAAAAAAAAAAGAAAAAAACTAGTGGGATTACAGTGTATCTGGAGAGAGTTTAGCAGAGACAAATGCTTGGTGAAAGATAAGAAGATGTTGTAGTTTCCTTCCACGGGACATGAGAAATGGTAGGTACATAGTCTGAATTGATCAAACATATAGGGTTTAAAATAGACAAAGTAGCAGAGTGTACCCAGTTATTAATTAATCTATTCACATTTAAGTGCCTATGGACTGACAGGTATTTATTCTAATTCTAGAGATAAATAGGCCCCAAACATGGTTTTTGCCTTCAAGGATCATAGAAGAGGGAAGACGTAAGAACAATTTCCAATTTTATTGCTTAAGTGATAGAATGTGTGAGTAGTCACTCAGTTGTGTCTGACTCTTTGTGACCCCATGGGCTGCAGCCTGCCAGGCTCATCTGTCCATGGGATTTTCCAGGCAAGAAAATGTGTGGGTAACCATTCCCTTCTCCAGGGGATCTTCCCAACCCAGGGATGGAACCCGGGTCTCCTGCATTGCAGGTAGATTCTTACCACCTGAGCCACCAAGGAAGGCCTAGGTGACAGAATAAGTGATGATAAACAGGTCACACAGATAACTAACACAGGCAGATGTACAGGTTCAAGGGAAGAGAAATGAATTCTGTCTGCATACGTAGAGTATGAGCTCCTTGTTCATCACTCAAGACTTGTAAATAGATGACTAAATACTTACCTGGAGCTTAGACTGGAGAGCTGGTTGTCCACCAGTGTAGGTGTGAGTGTTAGAGCCACGGGTGGTACCCTAGTCTACTCAGACTGTGATTAAAATATCACAGACAAAATGGACTAAAAACAATAAAAATTTATTTCCTCACAGTTCTAGAGGCTGAGAAGTTCAAAATTATGGTGCTAGTAACTTCAGTTTCTGTGAAGGGCTCTCTTCTTGCTTTTGATTATGTCCTCACATGACTTTTCCTGGGTGTATGCAGGCCTTTTCTGGATGGAGAGTGACGTCTCTGGTGTCTGTTCCACAGGGACACCGATCTCATCAGATCAGGTCCCACCCTCCTGACCTCATGTAACCTTAATCAGAGTCCTAATCTCCAAATAAAGCCAAATAAATCATAGTAAAGGACAGAAATGGTATGGACCTAACAGAAGCAGAAGACATTAAGAGGTGGCAAGAATACACAGAAGAACTATACAAAAAAGATCTTCATGACCCAGATAATCGCGATGGTGTGATCACTCACCTAGAGCCAGACATCCTGGAATGTGAAGTCAAGTGGGCCTTAGGAAGCATCATTATAAACAAAGCAGATGGGGGTGATGGAATTCCAGTTGAGCTATTTCAAATCCTAAAAGATGATGCTGTGAAAGTGCCACATTCAATATGCCAGGATATCTGGAAAACTAAGCAGTGGCCAGGAAACAGGCCTGGAAAAGGTCAGTTTTCATTCCATTCCCAAAGAAAGACAATGCCAAAGAATGTTCAAACCACTGCACAATTGCACTCATCTCACATGCTAGCAAAGTAATGCTCAAAATTTTCCAAGCCAGGCTTCAGCAATACATGAACCATGAAATTTCAGATGTTCAAACTGGATTTAGAAAAGGTAGAGGAACCAGAGATCAAATTGCCAACATCCGTTGGATCATCGAAAAACCAAGAGAGTTCCAGAAAAACATCTACTTTTGCTTTATTGACTATGCCAAAGCCTTTGACCGTGTGGATCACAACAAACTGTGGAAAATTCTGAAAGAGATGGGAATACCAGACCACCTGACCTGCCTCCTGAGAAATCTGTATGCAAGTCAAGAAGCAACAGCTAAAACAGTTAGAGGCAACAGTTAGAAATCTGGAAAGGAGTACATCAAGGCTGTATATTGTCACCCTGCTTATTTAACTTATATGCAGAATACATCATGTGAAAAGCCAGGTTGGATAAAGCACAAGCTGGAATTAAGACTGCCAGAAGAAATATCAGTAACCTTAGATATGCAGATGACACCACCCTTATGGCAGAAAGTGAATACTAACTAAAGAGCCTCTTGATGAAAATGAAAAAGGAAAGTGGAAAAGTTGCCTTAAAACTCAACATTCACAAAACTAAGATCATGGCATCCAGTCCCATCACTTCATGGCAAATAGACGGGAAAACAAAGGAAACAGTGGCTGACTTTATTTTGGGGGGCTTCAAAATTACTGCAGTTGATTGCAGCCATGACATGAAAAGATGTTTGCTCCTTGGAAGAAAAGCTATGACCAACCTAGACAGCATATTAAAAGCAGAGACATTATCAACAAAGGTCTGTCTAGTCAAAGCTATGGTTTTTCCAGTGGTCATGTATGGATGTGAGAGTTGGACCATAAAGAAAGCTGAGCGCCGAAGAATTGAGGCTTTTGAACTGTGGTGTTGGAGAAGATTCTTGAGAGTCGCTTGGACAGCAATGAGATCCAACGAGTCCATCCTAAAGGAAATCAGTTCTGAATATTCATTGGAAGGACTGATGCTGAAGCTGAAACTACAATACTTTGGCCACCTGATGAGAAGAACTAAGTCATTTGAAAATACCCTGATGCTGGGAAAGACTGAAGGCAGGAGGAGAAGGGGACGACAGAGGATGAGATGGTTGGATGATATCACCAACAAAATGAACATGAGTTTGAGTAAGCTCCAGGAGTTGGTGATGGACAGGGAAGCCTGGTATGCTGCAGTCCATGGGGTCACAAAGAGTCGAACACAACTGAGTGACTGAACTGAGGGGTTAGGGCTTAAACATATGATTTTGGAGATGAGGGGACAGAAACATTTAGTCCATAACAGGATAAGATTGCCAAGAACAGTATACAGAAGGATAACTACAGCTGTCTAAGGACAAAAGTTTAGAAACTGCATTAAAGAGGGGTGGCAGAAGGAAAACTAGGAGAGGAACTGTGAAAGAATGGTCACAGTTTTCCAGTTTTTCACATGGTCTCTTTCAGAGAAAGGAAAAACCTCAAAGGAAGAATGGTACACAGCTGGTGTAAGAGAGTGAGAGGAGAGAATTTCAACTAGTGAATAATCAACAATACTGATGTGACAGAACAATCAAGAAGGGACAAAGAAATAAAGACCTGGATGTCCTACAATTCATTTGATACTGAGTTTAAAATTGGGGGGAAAATAAAAACTGTTTATAAAGCACACTTAAATTTTTTAATGCAAGTACCTTTGAGGAGTCCCATTCCTAAAAGGAGGTGGGAATGGATAGGTTATTCTAACACGGTTTATTGAATACAAGCATATCAATGAGAAATTTGGCATTGTTTTGGCTACTGAAATGCTAATATCTGGGAATCTTTGAAAAGATTAACAGAAACGTATCTCTAATTTTTCATCTTTTAGACTTATTTCTGAAGACAGATACATTTATGATCTCATTTCCTTCTCAAAATATCATACAATGACCAGGCCACATTTGTAATTTTTTTTAAAATGGACTGAAGTGATTTTCCCAACATAATACAATGCTTCAAGAAAAAAACAAAGGCAAAGTTTCATTCATTTAATTCTATACAGTTTGTACTAAATGTCTCTTGTGTGCCGATAACCAGCTACTGGAGACTTAGATGAATAAAATGAAGCTGCTCTGCTCTCCACCCACCCTTACCCCATGCCTGGCCTTTGCTCAGCTTCCACCTCTCTGGATGTTTAGTCTCTTCTCATCCTAGTTTCAGCAGCGCTGGGAAAGCTGTGACACCCACAGTAGCACCAGCAATAGCTGTTTCCCTGAAACAGAAACACACAAGGCCTGTGTGGTGTTGGGGAAGGTTATAACTCTCAGTGGCAGATTGTACCTGTTCCGATGACCAGAAGACACTTTTGAGATTCTCCTTCATTTTACTCCTGAGGCTCCTGACCCGTGACTCAGTCCCTCCCCTTTATCTGAGCTGCCTTTGAAATTAGAGCATTCATAATATATTGAGAAGAGTTAGGATCTGGTAGCCATGGTTCCTGATTCGAGGTTTGTTCAGCACCTCTCGTGGAGGGCAAAAGGATGAACTAGGTGATTTTGGGTATCATCTATAGTGGTAGTCCTCCAACTGGGTTGCTGGATGAGCAGCATCAGCTACTGAATTAATTCTCTGACATTGCAACCTATGGGTCTGTGTTTTAACAAGCCGTCAAGAGACACTGATGCACGCTAAGCTTTAAGAATCACTAGTACACAGCTATAGAATTCTTTTCCTATTTAGAGAGACGTAGTGTTACAATTGTTCCCAGCAAAAATAGAATCCATCCATCAATGTAATGATAAGCTCAAGCACATTTTTATTCACATTATTACCACTCTATCTTTATTTGCTATCACCTTTCATCCACAGCTGCCTTTAAAATCTCTAATTTAATGTCAAAGCACGCTCTCAGGGCTGGTTAGTGTCATGTCTGCAAATACATACTTCATATTAATGACAATGAAAGTTGAACTATGTGCCATTTTGTTCCTTTTTATTCACCCTCAACTTATTGCTGTTTCCAGAAATATTAGGTATATTTATTGTCTCTTCATGGTTAGAGTTTGAAAGAAAATTGCCCAAAATATTTATATTTATGCTCTAGGTAACACAGTAGTGAAGATTATTTGGAGTTCAAAATGGCAGTTTTGTTTATATTTTAAGAATTTTACATTATACATTTTAAGGAGAAATTTATGTTACTGTGCGTGCTTAGTCACTCAGTCGTGTCTGACCCCGTGTACCGTAGCCTGCCAGGCTCCTCTGCCCATGAAGATTCTCCAGGCAAGAATACTGGAGTGGGTTGCCATGCCCTCCTCCCAGGGATCTTCTAAACCCAAGAATTTCCAGGTCTCCCTCATTGAAGGCAAATTCTTTACTGTCTGAGCTACCAGGGAAGCCCATGTTATTAAATGCTTCTTACTATATTTCGTTTCCTTCTGAGCAGAAATTATTTGTGAATGTATAGAAAGCCTCGATTTGTGATTTTTGGTTGATTTTAAATAGTTATTTGCCAAGAATTTTCTTTTTCCAAAATATAGCAAGTTTATCACAGAAAACATTGTCGACTACAGTCCTAAAACATTTATTAATAAAACAGAGAGGACAAAACTGGTAGGATTTTAACTTACATCTTCAGCAAGTATTAAAAATGATGTCTCTGTAGTCCAATCTTGCTTGTCAGAAACTGTGGCATGGCAAATAAATACTATTTTCTCTAACTCATCATTCTTTACCCCTGTACAAGGATACATGTGTACTCACAGGTTGAGTTCTAATTTTGGAGTTTCTTCATGTTTGTAAAGACACATATGATTTTTTTCTGGATTAGGTTTGCAAAGACATTTGTAACCTGTGTTTCATGGTGTAGTCACTTTAATTGCAAAAGTTGCTTAATTTTTTTCTGGGAAGAGCTGACTTCACTGACTACAATCCATACTAAGTTGCATTTCTAGGACTCCATTAAGGTATTTTAAAATCCTTTGGTAGAAAACTTAGCTTACTTAAAAATTTGGATGATATATGTTAAGGAAATTTTGGAGTTGTCTGTCTGTCAATAGAGGGACTTAGTGGAATTTTTAGGAATCTGTACAAGCTGTAGGACAGAGGAATTACAGTAAAGGAAGAACCTGCTGGATATCATTGACATGGAATAGAGGAGACTGCATGATTGCCAAGAACCCATTTCCTTATCTAGCAGCCAGCCTTCATGAGGAGGGGCAGGCAGTGGAAGAAAGGAGGTAGAGAACAAGGGGGTTAAAGGAGAAACAGCAGATATTTTGGGGTTTCTCCTTCTTTCCTTCTGTAGCCTTCCTGCATTGACTATTTCCCAGTTCTAGCCCTCTGGTCAAGCCCGTTATCTGATGGATCATTACACACACCATTTTGGAACATATCTGAACAAAATGTTAGAGCACCTGGTGCACCTATTTATAATGCTGATTGGAATAAAATTATCTGACTTGATATTTTCACATGTACAAATCATAAGAGAAAAGATCCAGGTATAGAATTTTGTATGTAAAGAAATGAAAATCAACCAACTAACTGTTAAATAAATAAATCCTATAATTTCCAGAAATGTTTGAAACTCTATAAACCACCCTATAGGCATATAGAAAGCTTAGATATATAGGTAGATATAGATACATATACAGATATCACATCTTTATCCATTCATCTATCAATGGACACTAAGGTTGCTTTGTATCTTGGCTATTGTAAAAATAAATGCTGAAATAACACAGGGATGCATATATCTTTATGAATTAGTGTTTTTGTGTTCTTCAGAGAAATACCCAGAAGTTCAATTGCTGGGTCACATGACATTTCTGTTTTTAATTTTTTGAAGAACTTCCAGTACTGTTTTCCATAGTGACTGTACCAATTTACAGCCCCACAAATGGTGCACAGGGTTCTCTCTTCTTCACATCCTCTCCAATGCTTATTATCTGCTGTCTTTTTGATGATAGACATTCTGACAGGTATAAGGTGTTATCTCATTTTGGTTTTAACATACATCTTGCTGATAGTGATGCTGAGTATGTTTTCATGTGACCGTTGGCCATCTGAACTATTTTCTTTGCAAAAATGTCTGTTAAGGTCCTCTGCCCATTTTTTAATTCTATTGTATGAGTTCTTTGTATGTTTTTTACATTGATCCCTCATCACATACATTGTTTGCAAATATATTCTCCCATTTAATAAGCTGCCTTTTCATTTTGTTTATAGCTTATCTCACTGTGCAAAAGCTTTTAGTTTGATATAGTTTCATTTGTTTATAATTGTTTTTGTTCCAGAAAGATATTTAAAATATATTGCCAAGACTAATGTCAAAGAGCATATTGCCTATGTTTCCTTCCAGTTTTTTTTACGGATTTAGGTGTTACATTTAAGTCTTTAAATCCATTTTGTATTTATTTTATCATGTAAGAAAGTAGTCCAGTTTGATTCTTTTACATGTAGCTGCCCAATTTTCCCAACACCATTTATCGAAAAAACTTGTATATTCTTGCCTTTTTTGTCATATCAGATGATCTTGTAAGCATAGATTTATTTCTGTGCCCTTTATATTGTACCAGTTGATTTATGTGTCTGTTTTTGTGATAGCACCATTCTGGTTTCATTACTGTAGCTTTTTATCAGGTAGTATACTTCCAGCATTTTCTTTCTCAAAGTTATTTTCGTTATTCAGGATCTTTGTGATTCCATGCAAATTTTAGAATTATCTGTTCTAGTTCCGTGAAATGTATCACTGGAATTTTGATAGGAATTGTGTTGAATCTATAGAATGCCTTGGTAGTATGGTCATTTTAACAATATTAATTCTTCCAGTCCATGGACGTGTATGCATTTACATTTGTTTGTGTGGTCTTCAATTTCTTTCATCCCTATCTCATAGTTTTCAGTGTAGAACTCTCACCTTTGGTAAGATTTATTCCTTGGTATTTTATTCTTTTGAAGCAATCTTAAATGGGATTGTTTCTTAACTTCACTCTCTGATAGTTCATTATAAGTGTATAGAAACACAAAGATTTCTGTATGTTTATTTTGTATCCTACAATTTTACTGAATTCCTTTATTCTAATAGTTTTTGATAACATCTTTAGAATTTTCTACATATTGCATCATGTCATCTGAAAACAATGGCAGTCTTAAACATCTTCCTTTCCAATTTGGACTCTTTTTATTTCTTTTTCTTGTCTGATTTTTGTCCCTAGGACTCTCAATACTATATTGAATAAAAGTGGTGAGAGTTGATATCCTTGCCTTGTTCCTGATCTTAGAGGTAATGCTTTCAGCTTTTCAGCATTGAGTATAACCTTGGCTGTGGGTTTGTCATACATTGCCTTTATTATATTGAGGTGTGTTCCCTCCATACCTTCTCTGTTGAGAGATTTTTATCATAAATGGATGATGAATTTTGTCAACAGCTTTTCCTGTGTCTATTGAGACTGGTCATATGATTTTTATCCTTCATTTTGTTTATACAGTGTTTTCACATTGATTGATTTGCATATATTAAACCCCCTTTTTGTTCTTGAGATAAATCTCAGTTGGTTGTGGTATATGATTCTTTTAATGCTTTTTTGAACATAGTTTGCTTATATTTTGTTGACAATTTTTGTATTTATGTTCATCAGGGATATTGACTTGTAATTTTCTTTTTTGTGATACTTTTGTTTGTTTCTGGTATCAGGGTAATCCTGGCCTAATAGAATGAGTTCACAAGTGTTCCTTTTTCTTCAATTTTTTGAACAGTTTGAGAAAGATATGTGTTAACTTGCCTTTAAACATTTGGTAAACAAAGCTGAGCACTGAAGAATTGATGCTTTTGAACTGTGGTGTTGGAGAAGACTCTTGAGAGTCCCTTGGACTGCAAGGAGATCAAATCAGTCAATCCTAAAGGAAATCAGTTCTGACTATTCATTGGAAGGACTAATTTTGAAGCTGAAGCTCCAATACTTTGGCCACCTGATGTGAAGAACTGACTCATTGGAAAAGACCCTGATGCTGGGAAAGATTGAAGGCAGGGGGAGAAGGGGACATCAGAGAATGAGATGGTTGGATTGCATCACCGACTCGATGGACATGAGTTTGAGCAAGCTCTGGGAGTTGGTGACAGACAGGGAAGCCTGACATGCTGCAGTTATGGGGCTGCAGAGTCGGACACAACTAAGCAACTTAACTGAACTGAAAATTCAAACAGGTGTGAAGCTGTCTGTTCCAGAACTTATATTTAGTGGGAGCTTTTTATTACTGATTCAGTTTTGCTACAGGTAATTAGTCTTTTTTATTTTCTGTTTCTTCCTGGTTTAGTTTTAGATTATATATTTCAAGGAATTTATCCATTTCTTCTAGGTTATCCATTTTAGTGGCACATAGTTTTCATAGTAACCTTTTATGATCCTTTGTGTTTATGTGGTGTTTTTTGTAACTTCTTTTTCATTTCTGATTTTATATATTTAGACTCTCTCTCTCCTTTCTTTGTGAGTCTTGCTAATGATCAATCATTAATATTCATCTTTTCAAAGAAATCACAGTTTTCAAAGATTTCATAGCTTTATTGATATTTTCTAGTCTCTATTTCATTTATTTCTGCTCTTTTTTATTTCTTTGCTTCTACTAACTTTGGGTTGTTTTTGTTTTTCCTTGTCTAGTTCCTTTAGGTATAAGTTAGATTATTTATTTAATTTTTTCTTGTTTTATAAAGTAGCGTTATATCACTGTAAACTTCCCACTTAGAATTTCTTTTTCTGCATCCAGTAGATTTTGGATCATTGTGTTTCCATTTTTGTTTATGTTCATGTAGTTCTTGATTTCTTCTTTGATTTCCTTTGTGGCCATTTATTGTCTAGTAGCATATTGTTTAGGCTCCACGTTTGTGTTTTTGGCAGTTTTTTCCTTGTAGTCGATTTCTAGTCTCATACCATCTTAGAAAAGATGCTTGAAATGATTTAAATCTTCTTAACTTTACTGAGACTTGTTTTGTGACATAGCATGTGATCTATCCTGGGAAATTTTCTTTGTGAACTTGTATATTCTGCTGTTTTTGAATGAACTGTCCTGTTTATGTGTATTCAGTTCAATTCAGCCACCCAGTCATGTCCAACTCTTTGTGACCCCATGAATCACAGCATGCCAGGCCTCCCTGTCCATCACCAACTCCCTGAGTTTACTCAAACTCATGTCCATTGAGTTGGTGATGCCATCCAGCCATCTCATCCTCTATCGTCCCCTTCTCCTCCTGCCCCCCAATCCCTCCCAGCATCAGGGTGTTTTCCAATGAGTCAGCTCTTCCCATGAGGTGGCCAAAGTGTTGGAATTTTTTTTATCTAAATCATGATTTAATTTTAAAACCTAGAAAATTATTCCTTCTCTGATTGAATGTGTTTTTGCTGTTGTTTGAATTAGTCCACAGCATCTATACTGCAATGAGCAGCCAGAGCTTCCCAGATTATAGGAATGATTTCTTCAGTCTTAGCTGGGCTCATGCTAACTTCCAGCCACAAATACCCTTCATTGTGTTTTATAAACTTTTGGAGGTTTCCATTTTGAAATTTTTGTATATTAATTACAGGAGAGGCTAAGACTGGAAGACAAGATTATAGCCAGTACTTTTATTTCAAATATAATATGCTCAAGTGAAAAAAAAATTCAGGAATAACCAGCTTTTCACTATCATTTATTTATTCCTTTGTGAACTCTACTCTCTTCCTCTTCTACTTCCTTCTCCTCTTCTTGTACATATGAAGGAAAGCACTATTTTGGATACTTGTATTGCCCAGGTTAAAATAGTCAGGATGCCATTTTTATTTAAAAAAAAACAAAAAAAGCTTGCCAGTATTACTCTTAAATGTGAAGTGAATGAGGAAATCTCTTGGCTCTTTTGAATCCAATGTATGCTAGACAACTAAACTCTAACATATTAACCATGTAGCAAACTAATATTAGTATTTCACATTAGTCCATTTTTATTCTCTTCTCTTCAGTACACATAGTAAAAAAAAGCCAATAGAGGAAATGTGGAAGGAAAGCAAAAAGCACATTTAGCACAAAACTGTCATAACTCTGTGGAAATGATGAACAGAAGTCATAAAAATTTATGATGGTGAAAATTGGCTGTTAAACTTTAAGCCTTTGGGCTAAAACTAATTGGAAGCCAAAATACATATAACTGATCCCAAGACTGTCCGTGACACAGACAGATAGACAAAGCTTTCCCAATGCTGGAATTTTCTCATCTGTTTTAAGTCAGTTTTACTGATGACTTTACTGTTACTAATTACTTTCTAAATTTTTATTTAAAACTTTTAAAAGATTTTCTCATTTTACAGCATATAATTTTGCAAACTTGCTCCATAAAAACTTCCCCAGCAAAGAACTATATCCAGACTTTAACTTTTATATAAGACATATGTTTCTCCTTCTGGCTCTTCTCTTTTCTTTTCCAAATGTGTAAATCATAGAATTAGAAGTAACTTCAAGTGGTTCATGTCTAGACTGTAGGTGGAAGGACTTGCTGAGATACAACAGGAAGCCAGAACCAAGAAGGGTAAGACTAACTTCAAGTGGTTCATGTCTAGACTGTAGGTGGAAGGACTTGCTGAGATACAACAGGAAGCCAGAACCAAGAAGGGTAAGACTAAAAATGAATGTCAGACACCATGCAAGGAACATGAATGAAAGGACAGAGTTTTACAAACAGGTGTAGAATCAGGAAATATCAAAGATGAAGCATACTAACTTCCAGCCCACAAATACCCTTCACTGTGTTTTATAAACTTTTGAAGGTTTCCATTTTGAAATTTTTGTATATTAATTACAGGAGAGGCTAAGATTGAAAGACAAGATTATATCCAGTGCTTTTATTTCAAATATAATATGCTCAAGTGAAGAAACTAGACTATTTATTAGGATTTTCCTGCTTTTATTATTCTATGACCATTGCTTAATTCAGGTGTCTTCCATTAGTGACTCTATGCCTCTTGCAGTCAGGGACTTTGACCACTTAGATTTGTATTCCTAGGATACACTTTGTGTTGCTGGACAAAGTAGGAACTTTGTAACATTGAGTGAATGAATGATTAAATATCATAGGAGTCAAGTGCAGGTACGGCCTGCCAAACCATAAAGATAAGCCAATATACTAAACAAGTACCCATTTCTTTTTACTATAAAAGGTGTCCTAAATGGTAGATTTCACAATGTCTAAGTCTGAACCCCCAGAGCTTGCTCAAACTCATGTCCATCGAGTCGGTGGTTGGGTGGCATCACCTATTCATTGGACATGAGCTTGAGCAAGCTCTGGGAGTTAGCGCTGGACTGGGAAGGCTGGCGTGCTGCAGTCCATGGGGTCCCAAAGAGTCGGACATGACTGAGCGACGGAACTGAACTGAAGTCTTAACAATAAGGAGTTTCTACTTGTTTCACCTCATCACCTATCACAGCTCAGAAATGCTAAGATAAAAATGGAGCTTACCTTTCCCCAATGTTTTCATCCATGGTAGAATAAGGGTGGATTCTCCATAGCTACATGAATCACAATAAAGTAGTCATAAAATCATCCATAAAATTCTAAGCTTCTTAAAAGCAGGAACTGTATTTTATAATGAACTTTGCACAGAAACACTTGTCAGTGTTGCTACTTTTGAGTCTTCAAAAGCTTTCTGATTTATTTGAAGCAAAGTTGCCAATCTGGACAGAATTTCTTTACCAGGAGACAAAGCTAAAACTCTGGTGCTCCAGAGAAATCCAAATTGTTTGAGTGTTTGCTGTCCTAGCCTTAGCATTTGTTATAGTTATAAAACCATATTTTACTGAAATGCTTTATTATTCTCATCATAGCATAGTTCCACCTGGGGCTTACCAGGTGACTCAGTGATACAGAATCTGCCTGCCATGCAGGAGATGCAATTGCAATCCCTGGGTCAGAAAGATCCCTTGGAGAAGAAAATGGCAACCCACTCAAGTATTCTTGCCTAGGAAATCCATGGACAGAGGAGCCTGGCAGGCTACAGTCCTGGGGTTGCAAAGAGTCAGACACAACTGAGTGACTAACACACACACACACACACACACACACAATCTGGATACTGATATAATTGGCATTTAACTAGCCAAATATTAACACTGTTAAGAAGATACCTGGTTTAAATACTGACCCAAAGGCATATTAACTAATTCTTAGAGAACAAATTTCATCATGTTTTCAAACAGAAATTTCTTAAAAGAAAGTTTAGTAATTTTTGTGTTGGTAAAAGCCATCCTTGCCTTTATTTAAATTACTTTTCCCCCAAAGTTTTAAATTGAAATAATATTGAAGAGTAATTACACAAGCAAATTTTAACAGAGACTCTTAGGTAACGCCAATAGTTTACTATTAATTTTATTAGGACTTTAATTATATATGAAATTTTCCATATTTTTAACAAATGTATATTAAGTTATATAGTGATAAAATGACATGATGTAGAGATTGTTTTTAAAAAACTTTAGAAAAAATTGAAGGGAGATGAGTTAAAGCAGATAAGGCAAAATCATAAAAACCATTGAATCTGCTTGATGATTTTATGAAAAATCTGGCTTATTTTTTCTCTGCATTTATATGTTTAATATTTTTAGTAATCTTTTTTACTTAGGAAATCAAAGTCATATATCATTCATAAAAATCTAATGATTCACACAACATTTGGTATATGACAAAAAGAGGTTTTATCTATGTGTATGGGCACAATAAACTAATGAAAGGTAGATTGATTCAAATTACAATAAACATTTCACAATACTGATTCAGTAATTTCAGCTAATGTTTTAAAATATTTTCCCTATTAGCTTATTAAACATACATAATTTTTCATTTTTTCTTATTTATTTTTTGAAACAATTCTTTTTCACAATTCAAGTAATTGAACTTTCTTATTGAGATATTAAATCTCATAGCTAATCTTGGGCTAATACTTTGCTTAAGTATGAAAGTTCATGAAATCTATGGGAGTCAGGAAGAATTATAATCAGAAGATAGGTATAGGTCTTCACACTGTGGTTTCATGCTGAGATGTTCTGCACTTCTAAAACATGAACTATGTTAAAACAGGACATTGGGCAGACTGTATGTTGACATTCAGGGCTATGTTCCTGTGTTGCTGGAGAATTTGCATGGTATGTCTTGCTCTGGAACTTATTGGTTCTTGGGTGGTGGTTGGCTTCAGTGTAGGTATGGAGGCTTTTGGATGATCTCTCATTACTTGATGTTCCCTGTGGTCAGGAGTTCTCTGGTGTTCTCAGGTTTTGGGCTTAAGTCTCCTGCCTCTGGCTTTCGGTCTTATTCTTCCAGTAGCCTCAAGGTTTCTCCAACTATACAGCACTGATAATAAAACTTCTAGGTTAATGGTGAAAAGCTTCTCCACAGTGAGGGACACCCAGAGAGGTTCACATAGTTACATGAAGAAGAGGAGAGGGAGGAAGGAGATAGAGATGAGCAGGAGGAGAAAAAGGACTCAAGAGGAGAGAGACAGATCTATGCAGTACTCTGTTCCCTAAGTGTTCTCAGTAGCCCAGAACACCCACAGAGATTCACAGAAGTGGATTGAGAAGAGAAGGGTGGGGGGAGGAAATAGAGGTGATCTGGGGAGAAAAAGGTGAGTCAAAGGGGGGAGAGAGTAATCATCACACTCCTGAGTAAAAATGGGTACTGAATATTGGATTCTTAAATGTCCAAAATTGATATCAAATACTGAGAAACAAAGATTAAAAATCTAGAGTAGAGGTTAGACTCTTAAAAATACAATATTAAAAACAAAAACACAAAAATTTTAAGAAATATATATGAAGTTTGCTTTAAAAATAGGGTCCTTTCTTTTTTTTTTGCAAAGTTATAGTGAAATGAAAATTAAGGAGTAACAGAGGAGTAATAGAGGACTTTAAAAAAAAAAAAGAAAAAAAAGAAAAACTTTTTTAATTAAAAAAATAGTAAAAATATATGAGAATGAAAATGAAAATTAAGGAGTAGTAGAGGAGTAATAGAGGGCTTTAAAGGAAAAAAAAAGAAAAAAGGAAAAAAATTTTTAATTAAAAAAATAGTAAAAATATATGAAAATGAAAATTAAGCAGTAATAGAGGACATTAAAAGAAAATAAGAGAAAATGAAAATTAAGGAGTAATAGAGGAGTAATAGGGAATTTTAAAAGAAAATAAAAGAAAAAAATTTTTTTAAAAATAGTAAAAATATATCTAGGGATTTCTCTGGAGCTGTTGTGGGCAGTGTGGGTTTGGTTCAGTTTCAGATAGCTCCTGTTCCATCTTACACTTCTTGATATCTATAGGCCCCTTCCCGTGTAGTCGGTGTTAACTACAGGGATTTTAATCTGTTGCACCGGTCCCTTCTGAATCGATTCCCTTTGTTTATTTGGCTCCTGCTTGCAGGTCTCTTCAGTGTCTAATTTCCGCTCTGACACAGGCGGGTGGAGGTGGTCTCTTGTTTAGGTTTGCTAGTTCAGTCCTGCTGCGGGGAGGGAGGGGCGCTGCAGACAAATGTCACTGGCCTGTGTGGGGAGCACTCGCAGTGTTCCTGCCACACTGGGTTTGACCCTGCTCCTGGGTGTGTGCTTCCCCGTCTACACTGCTCAGGCTCCAGGCTGCTCTATAGGAAGCGGGCCCTGAGTGGCATGTGGTTCCAGCCGGCCTGAGCAGCTCAGGCAGCCAGGAGCTTGGCCAGCGCACTCTCCCCAGGTGCAGCGCGCCTTATCCCCTCTGCTGTCCCCCGGTCGGGTGCGCCTTGTGTCTGTTCTGGGGAGCTGGTCTCTAGCCACGACCCTCCCAGCCGATGTCAACCATCCAGAATCTCAGGAAGTCTTTGGTTAGAAACTAGGAGGCTGTTTGCCATTTGGTAGGGGATGCCTACCAAAACAGGGGATTTCTCTGGGGCCGAGTTTGCCCCTTCCATGCCCCCCCCCACCTCCTGCCTCTGGCAGGGGATGGGCTGGTCCAGAGCTGGCTAGTTCTTCTCTGGAATTGCTCAGTCCTTCCTTTGTTAAAACACTCTCCGACATAAATCACAGCAAGATCCTCTATGACCCACCTCCCAGAATATTGGAAATAAAAGCAAAAATAAACAAATGGAACCTAATTAAACTTAAAAGCTTTTGCACAACAAAGGAAACTATAAGCAAGGTGAAAAGACAGCCTTCAGAATGGGAGAAAATAATAGCAAATGAAGAAACAAAGGACTAATCTCAAAAATATACAAGCAACTCCTGCAGCTCAATTCCAGAAAAATAAATGACCCAATCAAAAAAATGGGCCAAAGATCTAAACAGACATTTCTCCAAAGAAGACATACAGATGGCTAACAAAACACATGAAAAGATGCTCAACATCACTCATTATCAGAGACATGTAAATCAAAACCTCAATTAGGTACCATTACACGCCAGTCAGAATGGCTGCTATCCAAAAGTCTACAAGCAAAAAATGCTGGAGAGGGTGTGGAGAAAAGGGAACCCTCTTACACTGTTGGTGGGAATGCAAACTAGTACAGCCACTATGGAGAACAGTGTGGAGATTCCTTAAAAAACTGGAAATAGAACTGCCATATGACCCAGCAATCCCACTTCTGGGCACACACACCAAGGAAACCAGATCTGAAAGAGACACGTGCAGCCCAATGTTCATCGCAGCACTGTTTATAATAGCCAGGACATGGAAGCAACCTAGATGCCCATCAGCAGATGAATGGATAAGGAAGCTATGGTACATATACACCATGGAATATTACTCAGCCATTAAAAAGAATTCATTTGAATCAGTTCTAATGAGATGGATGAAACTGGAGGCCATTATACAGAGTGAAGTAAGTCAGAAAGATAAAGACCAATACAGTATACTAATGCATATATATGGAATTTTAAAAGATGGTAACAATAACCCTATATCCAAAACAGGAAAAGAGACACAGATGTACAGAACAGACTTTTGGACTCTGTGGGAGAAGGCGAGGGTGGGATGTTCTGAGAGAATAGCATTGAAACAAGTATACTATCAAGGGTGAAACAGATCACCAGCCCAGGTTGGATGCATGAGACAAGTGCTCAGGGCTGGTGCACTGGGAGGACCCGGAGGGATGGGATGGGGAGGGAGGTGGGAGCGGGGATCGGGATGGGGAACACATGTAAATCTGTGGCTGATTCATGTCAATGTATGGCAAAAACCACTACAATATTATAAAGTAATTAGTCTCCAACTAATAAAAATAAATGGGAAAAAAAGAAAAGCAAAAAAAATTAAAAAGCAGAGACATTACTTTGCCAACAAAATAAAATAAAATAGGACATAAATGCAAGTCATTTGAAAAATCAAATATGAGCCTTGTCTTTGTCTTCCTGTACTAACAGGTACAATTTTCAACTCATGATATGAAAGTTTTCTAACAAATCTTTTTTTGTAAGAAGCCAGATAAAGTGTACAAATAAATAATAAAATGAACATTCTGGCTCCCTAAATTTGATATGTAGTAATTGAGTATTCTAGGACCATTGTCCAATTTCTAGAGTGATTTTTCTTCCACAATCATGTTCTTATATGCACTTTAGTGACTCTTGCCCCTGAAATTGTCAGAGAAGGAAGTTTTCCTCCCTGGAGGTGACCTCTGTCCTGCTCTGTGGATTAGATGATTGTACGGTTACAGTCTATTGGCTTTGATCCTGGGATGCAAATATTCTCCTCCACTCTGCACAGTCCCTCTCTGTCTTGGAGACTGTTCCTTTGTTAGCAGCAAACACTCTCACTGAAGGCTTGTCACAATGATTTAGGAAAGGCATATTTTACCAAAATAGGAAGCCCAATGGTATTGCTGGAACTGATCAAAAGTCATCAGCAAGCTGACAGATTGCTTTTATGCAAGACTGGCCTTTGGATCTTTTGAAGGGAGAGAGCTCCACATACAAATTATGAAAGCCAATGCTTAGTCACAAAACTGTGATCCTTGATAGAAAAAATGTTTCACTAAGTTGAAAGGCATATAATTATGAATGAATGAATGACCCAGATCCTTATAGATTTTTCCCATAGAATATTCTGTTATGTCCCTCGGTCATTCATTCACTCATTTACTCTCTTATTCTCTGATGGGCATTGAGCTATGTACTGGGAATAAAACAGAAAACATGAGAGATAGTGCCTCTGTCTACATAGAATTTGCATTATAGTAGTGAATTATGACAAGTAATGATGCAGCAAGTAAAAGATGCAAAGAGCTATAGTTCACTGTCACAGCTCACTGTCCTCCTATTCATTTATCCACTGGGCTCTGTTTAGAGGTAGAACAAAATGTATGAGAATATGATTATTTCCAGGTGATTGGGGGCAACTTCTACCTTTGTACTCCCATGGGAGGAGAGTTGCTTAGTAGAAAAAGCATCAGGAAGATTCAGTCTTGTGATCAGGAACAAAAGAGATGACCTAATCATTCCCAGGAAAATCTTCCAGTGCTGATAGAGAAAAAAGGGAAGGGAGTGCATGCGTGCTCAGTCCTGTCCAACTCTTTGCAACCCCATAC
Source organism: Cervus canadensis (assembly GCF_019320065.1). Taxonomy (NCBI): domain Eukaryota; kingdom Metazoa; phylum Chordata; class Mammalia; order Artiodactyla; family Cervidae; genus Cervus; species Cervus canadensis. The sequence continues at coordinate 23,490,482 of NC_057389.1, read as the reverse complement.
ACTATATCATGCCAGGTTCCTCTGCCCATGGAATTCTCCAGGCAAGAAAAACTGGAGAGAGTAGCCATTCCCTTCTCCAGGGGATCTTCCCAACCTAGGAATCAAACCCACATTTCCTGTGTCTCCTGCATTGCGTGTGGATTCTTTACTACTGCAGTATAGAAGTGTGAAAAAAAGTCATGAACAAAGACAGAGGTGGTCAGTTTGGCCCTTTATCATCACTAAAGGGAGTTACAGTTAAGATATATATCTGAGTAACAACTGCATAGTGATTAATATTCTTTCTGAAGCCCTTATCCCCAGACTATTCCTGGGCACCTTCTCAACCCCATCCCCACCTCAGCAGGGTTATCCTCTACTTTCTTATTCTACTTTAACTTCTGCCAACTTGTCCTTCGGGGAATCAGAGTGTCATAGAATGAGATATTGTTGCCATATATCAATTATTATTTCTCCTGTATTCTGCTTATCTGTTTTATTCTACAATGAAGACTGTCATCTCTAAAACAAAGAAGGAATCTTTTGAGTTTAGTGGTAACTTTGTGCCCCTCTTGTGATTTATTCATCCTCTTTGTTTCTTGTAAAAATTCCTGTCTTATCTTTCCATAATAGCAAAATGACACTGTCAGTTGATCAGAAGATCTGACCAATGCATAATAGTTTACAGGCAAAGAGGAAATATTTGGTGGTGGGAATGAGGGGAGGAAATGGAATGAAATGGAACGAAACAGAGAACTCAGATAACATAGATCCTAGAAATTTTCAAGTTTTTATTTTTTTATTTTTTCCAAATTCAAATCTGTAATCTCTGAGACAATTAGAAATCTTTACAATGAAACAATAAAACATGTAATATCTATATCTTATATAATAAAGTTGCTTACTTTGGGTGAGGAAAATGAGGAAGAAGGTATATAAACAGACATTATTGGAGGTCTGTATTTATTATTCTGATTCTGTTGCTTCTCTGTGTGATCTTGAGATAATCATTTAATATTTTTGGTCTATAATGACATCACAAGATGAGAGTAATAACAGTTCTAGAGACTACTGAGAAAATTAATAATTCGCGTGAAAACACGTGGAAAAATGTAATAAAAAATTAAAGGACCTAAGTAAAAGGAGAATATTGGAGAGTTAAATGATAGAAGTTGATGTAATTACTATGTCTATTATTCAATATTTAATCATTTTTCAGATAGTTTGGTCTTTTTTTCCCCAAATAAAGCGTAATGAATTGGAGGTGAGAATCCTGGTGGTATAACTTTAGCAATGATGCTGGAGGTGTTTTATAGCCTGGAACTTTCCTTTGGACAAACCACCTCCAGCTCCCATAGGTGCTGGCGGGTGACATTATCAGGCAGGGCTGGGCAAAAGCCTCCTGTGATTCTTTCCCTTAATGCTGATCCCACAGCTCTCCCACAGTGAAGTTAACATTTTGGAACCCTGTGTGTTGTGCTGCAAGTGAAGGGAAACTTTCTGGGCAGTAAGCTGCTGCCGCTGCTGCTGCTAAGTCGCCTCAGTCGTGCCCGACTCTGTGCGACCCCACAGACGGCAGCCCACCAGGCTCCCCCGTCCCTGGGATTCTCCAGGCAAGAACACTGGAGTGGCATGCCATTGCCTTCTCCATCTGGGCAATAAGAGGCAACTTTAAAATATATTTTAAAAAGTTTAATTCCTGAATGAAAGAAGAAAACCAAAGTGGTGCTGGAAATGTGTATTATTCTTGCCTGAACTCATTTTTGTCATTGTTAATATAAATTTTAGGTGTGCAGTCATAATTCATTCTTATACAACACAAAATGATCAGCACACAAGTCTAGTTACCATTTATTGATACAGTTGACCCCTTTCACCCATTTTACCCATTTCCCCCCACCACCAGCTTTCCTTCTGGTAATCTCTATTCTGACCTGTGCTTCTGTGAGTTTGTTTTTATTTTATTTTGTCTTCTTTTTTTTTAGATTCCATGTGTGAGTGAGCTCACATGATGTCTATCTTTGTCCATCTAGCAGATTTCACTTAGCATAATACCTTCAAGATCCATCCATGTTGTCAAAATTGGCAAAATTTCATTATTTTTATGACTGACTAATATTCTAGTGTGTGTATATGCTACATCTTCTTTATACATTCATCCACAGATGGACACTTAATTCGTTTCCATATCTTGACTATTATAAAACATGCTGCAATATATGATTGCATGGGGTACATGTATCTTTTCAAATTAGTGTTTCATGTTCTTTGGATAAATACTCAGAAGTAGAATAGCTGGGTCACACAGTAGTTCTAAGTTCTTTGAGGAACCTTCATACTGCTTTCCACAGTGGCTGTACCAATTTCCACAACAGTGTTTCCTTTTTGCCATGTCCTCACCAACATTTGTTATTTGTTGTCTTTTCAATAATAACCATTCTAACAGATGTGAGGTTATATTTCACTGTGGTTTTGGTTTGCATTTCCCTAATGATATGTGATGGTGAACATTTTTTCATGTTCCTATTGGGGATATGTATGTCTTCATTGGAAAAATATTTATTCAGATCCTCCATTCATTTTTATCATGCTGTTTACTTTTGTTATTTTTTAAGTTGTATGAGGTTTTTGTATATTTTGTATATTAATCCATTTAGGATATGTGATTTACAAATATCTTCTCCCATTCATTTTTATTATAGTTTCCTTTGCTGTGCAGCAGCTTTTCAAGTCGAGGAAATCCTATGTTTATTTTTGTTTTTGGTTCCCTTATATTTGGAGTCAGATCCACAAAAACATTGCTAAAAATGGTATTAATGTGGTTGCATGCATAATAAGTTGCTTCGTGTCTGACTGTTGTGGTCCATGGACTATAGCCCACCAGGCTCCTCTTTCCATGGGATTCTCCAGGCAAGAATGCTGGAGTGGGTGCCACACCCTCCCCTCCAGGGGGTCTTCCTGACCCAGAGATCAAATTCACGTCTCTTACGTCTCATGCATTGGCAGGCAGGTTCTTTACCACTAGCACCACCTGGGAAGTCCATCAGTGTATTACTACCTATGTTTTCTTCTAGGAATTTTGTGGTTTCAAGTCTGACAATCAAGTACTAAGTCAATTTTGAGTTAATTTTTGGATATGTGTAAGACAGTGGTTTGGTTTCATTTTTTTGATGTGACAGTTCAGTTCTCCAAATATCATTTATTGATGAGATTATCTTTTCTCTAATGTGTGTTCTTTCCTCCTTTGTTGTAAATTAATTGTCCATATAAATGTTTTAACTTCTGGACTTTCAATTCTGTTCCATTAATCTATATGTGTTTTTTGTGCCAGTATCAAACTGTTTTGATTACTGTAGCTTTGTGGTATAGTTTGAAATCAGGGAACATGATACCTCCAGCTTTGTTCTTCTTCCTCAAGATTGTCTCAGCTCTTCAGAATTATTTGTGGTTCTTTATAAATTTTAGAAGTATTTGTTCTAGTTCTGCTACTATGCCATTGGCATTTTGATAGGGATTTCATTGAATCTATAGCTTGCTTTGGGTAGTACATTTTAACCATATTGATTCTTCCAATCTATGAATATGGTATCTATTCATGTGTGTCTTCTTCAGTTTCTTCATCATTGTCTTATAGGTTTCAGCATCTTTCACCTCCTTGGTTAAATTTATTCCTAAATATTTTATTATTTTTGATGCATTTCTAAATGGCATTGTATTCCTAATTTCTCATTATGATAGCTTGTTATTAGTATATAGAAATGCCACAGATTTCTGTTTATTGACTTTATATCCTGCAACTTTACTGAATTCATTTATTCCAACAGTTTTTTGGTAGTCTTTAGAGTTATCTCTATATTGCATCACATTGTTCTCTGTTTTTATTCATTCAGAGATGATGGTGAGACAATCAAGCTATATCTTCATACCCTACCCACATTTACATAAAAATAAATTTTGTCAATTTAATTCTGTTTCAAAGCCCTATAGGCCAAGAACAGCACATTCCCACAGACTACTGTCTTAGAGATATATGGGTGGACCTAAAAAGAGGACCAGAGCTTTCAGATTCTATTTGAGTTGGCCAGGTACTTAAAGTCCAGCCATTGCAGTAAGGTTCCTGATTTCAGCAAATTTTAGAGCTGATTTCTCAAACTGCAAAGCAACATCTGCTACTCCAGTCCCAACTATATGCCAATTACTGTTACAGAGATTTCTGCCTGGAACAGATGCAGTTCTTATGTTTAAACGCATCTGTACATTTATTGCATGGAGCCCATTTTCTATATAGGTCTCTCAGCCAGCTCTGGAGGGTGAAGGAAGCTTAATGTAGCACTGTGCTGTAATGATGCCATTTGTCAGATTGTTAAACTTTGTGAAAGAGTACAATTAAGTCAGTTTCCTATAAATTTAAGCTTTTTTCCCCACTACAATCAATCTTAGAGGTAGTCATATATCAATTATTTTATACTTCAGACAGTTTTTCTTTCATCTTCTTTCCAGTTTAGAACCAATAGCAATTGTTTCTCAAAAGAAGGGTCATAAATAAGTTGCCAGAAGTTTAAACAAAGATAACTCACAGTCTGCTAAGAAGTGTAGGGCTGCATCTTATAAATAATGAGAAAATATTATGAAAGCAGGGAGTTGTTTATAGTCATTCTTAAAACAGGCTCTACACTAACATTCTCAGAGTGAAGTATGTAAGAGAACTGTGGGTGACTTGATTTTATTTCTTTGGGAGGACTTGTTGTGTCGTCATTTGGATCTTATTTGGGGCTTCATGCTGCTGTGATTTTCATCGTTCATTTAACAAAAATTCATTATGTACCTACTATGTGCCAAGCATTATAGAAATAAAAACGAAAAGGGAAGTCATTATTTTCAAGGAGTTTATCATTTTATTTATACCAGTAAATTACAAAATGAAAAAATAGAAAAGTATGCAGGGTCCTGTGATAACAGAGAGAATATCATTGATAAAAGACAACTGCTAAAAGTGTGCTCTTACATTGGTACAGTTAAAATGAAAACCCAACAACCCCTAACAGCTTTCCCAAGTGCCTCAATTGTGTACAGATCATGCCCCATGCTGTGACAATCAGTCATAACGTACTATAAATGTGAAAGGAATAAGCCTGAAAATTTACCCCAGACTGATCTGTGATTTGTGAGGAAGTTGGCTACCTGAAAACTGCTTGGGCTCAAAGAAGAAGCTGTCTAAAGCAGACTCATAGAAAAGCCCACCTGAAATACTTTCAAAATTGACCAGATAACATTTCTAAGGACAGTGGAGGCATCTCATTGACAAATGGGTTGACACACAGAACCAAGCCCGCAGCCCCCAGGAAGATAAGGGGCTTTGGTTCAGGAATGGAGGAAGAGAATGCTGATAAGTGCAAGGGTCATTGGTTGGGTGTCGAGGGGAGAGGGCTTGGAAGCACTGAGTCCAGTTGTCCTCTGGGCAGTACTGCTTCTGGACAGCCACACTGTGCACTAGGCTCCCAGGTTCGAGGGAAAATCAACAAAAGGGAAGGAGTTAGCTATGTGCTATGGCAGATAAATACCAGTTCAATTTTCTGCCTGAGTCAGATTCTCCCCTTGTCAGTCCTAAAGGGTTTATATTTGGGACTAAGCCAGCAGTGGAGAATGAGGCAGACTGTGTTATTTATAGAGAATAGTTACTGGTTTATTTTCCAAACAACTGTGGAAAACAACATTAAAACAACATTTGTAAACCAGCTTGCAAATAGGAAACTACATGTATAACAGGACATTTTTGCTATTTGGTTTTAATCTTCTCTGCATAACTGTTTCAGGAGGTATCTGTAGCTAAAATTGTATCTATTTTACATATGCCCACCTTATTCCTTTTAGGGATATACATCAGTGTACTACAGGGACAAATTTTTTTCTCAGATCAAAAAAATATTTTTTTAACCCAATAAAATTTTAAAAAAACAACTAGAACACAGCAGGTCGGGGGGTGGAAAAAGTAGATTAAGTGTAAATGATAACAAGCCAATTTCCCAACTGAAAACCCAAATGTCTGGAAGGGCTTCAAAGTGCCCCTGCAGCATTTGTCTGCAGCCTGGCAGCTCCGAAGAGGAGCTCTGTAACAGGGACAAAGACGGCCAGATGCGTGTTGTGCCAGTGCCAGCCAAAGTGAGCTGGCAGCGAGAGCCGCCAGCGAGCTGACAGTGCCAAGATAAAGAGGCCAGGGTGATGGGAGGCCGCTGATGGTTTCCAAGGGAGCAGGATTGTTTTTAATTACTTGCTCTAGTGTTATCCTCAGCCTTACTCTTTGTGATTGTATGTGGGTCATTTCTGTCCTACATCCATCATTCCCTATGGCAAGGGTTGAAAGCCAGAGAATGTGAAGTGATTTGTTTCTAAACAGGGGTGGGGACAGGCATGACGCAGGAGTGAGACATCCATATCAGGCTGGGCTGGAAAGCCCAACATCTCCAAATGATGCATCCTGATGGAGACAAGGTTTTTGCTGCACTGAATTCTATCAACTGGTTGAAGTATATGGAAGAAGCAGTTGAAGAAGCCATAGCCAACCCTTCCATTTATTTCAGTTAATTTCTTTACTCCTCATTCTCTACCTTCTGTTTCCAAATCCTCTTGCACTATTTCCTGGGAGAGGACAATCTCCATATACAATCAAACCAAACAGCAAATCTCAGTAGCAGTGATGGTAGTCGTATTAGCTACTATTTATTAAGTAGTTGCTACATTCCAGGTTCTGCACTCCGCATTCAGTCATTATAACCACCATGCAAAATAGATATCATCATTCCTGTTTTATACATTAGCGTCTGAAAGAGATTAGAGCTTAAAAAAGATACAGACAGATCAGCAGGCAAGAATACTCCAGAGATAAGTACTTTAATGTCATGGTACAGCAAACTATGCAGAGTACCTAAAGGGTCATCTAGCTTAAATTTAGTGGGACGGGGGAATGATGGAGTGGTTAGAGGAATGTTGTTGAAAGAAGTTACATTTACACTGAATAATGAAATAATGAAGAATGCAGAATTTGGAGATTCCTCAAAAAAATTAAAGGTACACCTACTATATGATCCAGCAATCCCACTTTGGAGTATATATCCAAAGGAAATAAAATTAGTATCTCAAAGAAATATCTACACTCATGTTCATTGCAATGTTATTCATGATTGCCAAGAAAGTTTCCCTGGTGGCTCAGAAGATAAAGCATCTGCCTGCAATGCAGGAGACCCAGGTTCGATCCCTGGGTTGGACAGATCCCCTGGAGAAGGAAATGGCAACCCACTCCAGTATTCTTGCCTGGAGAATCCCATGGACAGAGGAGCCAGGCGGGCAACAGTCCATTGAGTCACAAAGAGTCGGACACGATTGAGCGACTTCACTGAGTGTCTATTTATGGATGAACTTAGAAATTTTGAGAGAGATATGTAGACAGGGTGGGAAGAGGGAAGGGGGAGGGAGAGAGAACTATTATTCACCCTTAAAAAAAAAAGGAAATCCTATCATTTGTGACATGGATGAACCAGAAGAACATGAGTCAGGTAAATAAAGCAAGCACAGAAAAATAAATACTTATACGTGGAATCCAAAACAGTCAAACTTATAGAAGCAGAGTTGAATGGTGGTTACCAGGGCTGGAGGATGGAGCTTATGTTGTTCAAAGGGTACACAGTTTCAATTATGCAAAATGAATATTTCAGGAGATTTAATGTTCCACATGGTAACTATAGTTCCCCCCCACCTTTGGTAACTATAGTTGAGAATAATTTATTATACACTTGAAATTTGCTAAAAGAGTAGATCTTAAATGTTTTCAACACATACACACAAATGGTAACGTAAGGTAACAAGTATGCTAGTAAACTTGATTGTGGTAAGCATTTTATAAGTGTGTTAGTCACTCAGTCATGTCCAACTCTTTGAGATCCCATGGTCTATAGCCCACCAGGCTCCTCGGTCCAGGGAATTCTCCAGACAAGAATACTTGAGTGGGTAGCCATTCTCTTCTCCAAGGGATATTCCTGACCCAGGGATCAAACCCAGGTCTCCTGAATTGCAGGAGTCACCAGCTGAGTCACCAGGGAAGCCCAATATTTTATAATGTATATCAAAATATCACGCTGTGTACCTTAAATATTGCCTTTTTATTTGTCCATTGTACCACAGTAAAGATGGAAAAACTAGGGTAGCAAAGGTCTTTATTACTAAGGGAATGATGGAAGCGCCTCCTGCCCTCCCCATGAAAGTTACTGTCCACATAGATGTCCCAAAGACCAGCTGTGGCACACGGGTTTATGCAAACTGTGTGTATAAAGTCCATCAAATCTGGAACTGCAAACTCTAAAAATTCTTTCTCTTTTCAAACTTCCAGACAGAGGAAAGGACACTAAACCACTTGGTTCCCTGGCTCTTGGAGAAGGTGTGGAGCCCTTCATTTGCTTGTCCACTTGCCTGTCACGTCCAGTTCCCAGAACTGTGTAGAATCACATGCTTTCCTCCTTGCTTTGTCTCTCTTGAGGGTAAAGGAACACTAATTAGCCAGCTCCTACACTCGATCATCTAAGCCAGGAGTTGAGCTTGTCAGTGGAACATATGAGAAATAAACAATCCTAGAAAAAAGGAAGACTTACTCCGTTAGCTAGTTTCTGTTACCATATCTTCTTCCTTCTTAGCAGATCACTCACCTGGTTTTAGATTACCTAGAAATTCTCTGGGTTATGCAATATCCTGTCACTAAATTTCTCTCCTGACTTATAGCCATGGTCACTTTGTTCTGTTTGTAAATTAAAACCTTGCTCAATTTGAACCTACAACTTTTACCTGGAGAAACAGAACAAAGGAAACTTTGTGTAGATGTTTGGTCATTCAAAGCCTTAAGGAACCTGAACAGAGTTGGAATACTATTATTAATAAAATTCTTCAACAGATTCCATATTCTGATAGCACCTTGGTGCATCTTTGGCATTGTCTCTTCATTCCCATTGCCCCAGACTTGAATCTAGCTTCAGAGTCTCCTGTCTGCAGTAACTTCTTAACTGGTCTCCTGACCAGTGAACACTTCCATGATCCTTCACTAACCTTGTTTACCACGTGTAGCCCTCCTTTTCTGCTAAAGTTTCTGCCATAGGACTTGACTTCCTATAGGAATCAAGTCAAGTTCCTTTGCTTGTCATGTAACCCTCCTCAATATCTGGAAACACATTGTTTCGCCACTAACCTCTCCTCAACACTCAACCTTCCACATAGGCAAGTGGAATAATTTCTGTCTTTTCATTTTATCCAACTATATATTCTCCCTGAACACAAGCCCAAATATTGCAATTACTTCAAGTCCAAATTGAGCCCTTCAGCCATGTTAAAATCACATAAGTAAACTTCCTTAGATAACTACTATTTTTCCTTTTTGTAATATCTACAGTGCACATATTCAGTAAATTGTGAATGTAAGAACTTGAAGACATCTCAAAATCTTTTGGCCCAACTGCCTCATCAGATAAATAAACTGAGTCTTCCTGAATTAAATTGACTTTACCATCTACTCTGTGCAGTTTTACTTTTTATCTGACTCTCTGATGATTGCTAAGCTTGCCTTACCCCCTGCATTAGAGTGAAAACTCTTCAACCTTGCCTGCCACTTCTTGGGAACTTCTTTGATGCCCAGTACACTAGTGAACTGAATACAAACTGAATTAAGTTGCATTTTAAAAATTCACTTGGGCTCATTCTTTCAAGAAACTTCATGCTATATTATTTGAGGATTTAAATACCCAATCTCTCATTTATTTTCTTTCCAAATTTGGATTTTCATGTATCTTATTTTTACCAAGTGGTCACAACAGGTCAAAACAGGTTGAGAATATACTCATAATAAAAGGCAGGTTTCCCATAGCTGCTAAAAATTTGCTGAATATTCCCAGTTCAGAAAGGGCAAAAAGGCACAAGTTAACACTCAGTTCACTGCCTCTAAACATAAATCAGATGCCTGTGAATCTTTAGAATTTGATGTTCAGCCACTGTGAAGATTCCCAGCATGGCAGCATCATACTTCCCTTCCTGTGATAGTTTACATTTCATAGAAACAGCATTCAAGAATTCCTTATTGCCTAGAAGGTTGAGAAGGGAATGCAATCCGCTGAGGATCACTGATAAAAGTGAAATTTAAAAATAAATGAGCAAAATAATGTGAGATGTTTTATAGATGCTCTCCTACATGTAATAGGGCAATCATATGCCATGTTATTCTTTCAGTCTTAATGACCCATTAAAACCATTATACCACTTTTCCGTCAATTTCAGGACAAAACTATTTGAAACTCCACTCCATCTATATTACCTGGGGTAATGAAAATAATCATCTCCTAGTCCCAGGTTTTGTATTATAGAGAAAATTATTTATTACTGATTTATTCATGTCACATCTTAAACAGTTTTTTTAAATCAAAATTTAATTATATAAGAGATACTTTAAACCAAGTCATTTCTCTCTTTGGTACATAGTCATAGCCAACCATAATAGTAAATGTCACTTCCTAGACCAATAGCTCACACATGTTCAATACAAATGTTATAAATAAGTACATAAAGTTTTAGAGTGTTTAATAAAAGCTTAATAGTTTGCGGACATGCTTGTTTCCAATTTCTTGGTGCAATTCATTTCCAGAGTTATCTGGACACATGTGGAAATGCTGTCCTTTAAACACTGCCAAAATGTTACATCCCCTGAACATAACTTGTCTAGGCTGTTTAGGAAGAAAAAAGTCCCATAAATTAAGATGACACGAAGGGGAAAAAATCAGCTTCATGCAACAAGGAAACAATTTGTCCTCTCCACTGAAAGATCCTAAACAAATAGCTGAAGAAAAGGTTCTAGAGAATGAAAATATTGTTTAAATGTTTCCCTCTTTGAAATAATGTTTAAACAAATTTCAACATCAGTAAAACTTGGCTGTGTGTGAAGATTGTGCAAAGATGTGGTTCTTCATACTGTGGTTGAGATTTTGTTATTGTTCAGTCATTCAGTCACGCTCACATTTTTGCAACCCCGTGGACTGCAGCATGCCAGGCTTCCCTGTCCTTCATCTCCTGGAGCTTGCTCAAATCCATGTCCATTGAGTCAGTATGCCATCCAACCATCTCGTCCTCTGTAGTCCCCGTCTCCTCCTGCCTTCAATCTTTCCCAGCATTAGAGTCTTTTCCAACGAGTCAGCTCTTTGCATCTAGTGGCCAAAGTATTGGAATTTCAGCTTCAGCATCAGATCCTCCAATGAATATTCAAGATTGATTTACTTTAGGATTGACTGGTTTGATCTCTTTGCATTCCAAGGGACTCTCAAAGGGTCCTCTCCAACATCACAGTTCAAAAGCATCAGTTCTTTGGCACTCTACCTTCTTTATCATTCAACTCTCACATCCATACATGACCACTGGAAAATCATAGCTTTGACCATATGGATCTTGGCTGACAAAGTAATAACTCTGCTTTTTAATATGCCATCTAGGTTGGTCATAGTTTTTCTTCCAAGGAGCAAGCGTCTTTTAATTTCATGGCAGCAGTCATCATCCACAGTGATTTTTGGAGCGCAAGAAAATAAAGTCTGTTGCTGTTTCCATTGTTGAGATTTATAGATCTTAAAACCTTGAAGTTATTGAATACTCAATTAGAATAAACTGGCAGTTTGCAGGTCACAGTAAAAAGTGGGTAAATCTTCACTTCATCTGGTCTTCTCTCCACAGTGGAGCACATGGTTTAAACCCAAATGAGCAGCCTCACTACTCACATCGGGTTAAAATCTTCTGAGCAGATCAAACCAGGGGAGTGATCCCCTCTTCAAACATCCAATTTGGCTTAGAATTGGGGGCTCTAAGGCTCAGCAACATATAAGTCCTGATCAATCAGAGAAAATGGCATCACACCTCTACAACAATGTCCTTCCACAGTGAAACATGTAGACTAACCTAAGAGGAAAATATGTTGGTAGATGCTGTCTCATAGGACAGGAAACAAGGAGCCAGAAGAACATGTTTATTTCAGCTGATCTTGTTGTTTACTCTACATTTTACTTAGGATTTGAAGAAACCTCAAATGTTCAAGGAAACAAATGGGTAGATCAAAGGGTCATTTTAAAACTGAAAATTATCACCATACATGGACTAAATAGTTTTCTGGGAGGTGGGGGCTGATTAGGCTTTTGTGTCTCTCATATGTATTACTTCATTGAAGATACTGTTATTTTGATTAAGTGTGGAAAAATAAATAATAAAAAGGCAGAAGCAAATTAGCTATATACACATAGCTGTATCAGTTAGGGCTATGATAATAAAGTACCACACACTGAGTGACTTAACAGAAAATGGCTGTCTCACAGCTCTGGAGGCTAGAAGTCTAAGATCAAGTTGTCCTCAAGTTTGGTTTCTTCCAAGGCTTCACTTCTTGGCTGGCAGATGGCTACTTTCTCCATCTTTTGTCTTTCCTCTGGCGGTAGCTTGTCTGTGACCAAATCTCCTCCTCTTATAAACACACCAGTCATATTGGATCAGGGCCCACCCAATCCAATAACTGCATTTTACCTTAACTATTTCTATAAAGATTCCTACTCTAAATAGTCACTTTCTCAGGTATTGGGGTTAGGACTTCAACACATAAATGTGGGAATGAGGGAGGGGGCACAATTCAGCCCATAACAGTATCTATGTATGAAAATTGAAGTAGAGACTTGAGGTAACTCAAATGGATAATTTGAGTCAAATTCATTTTTACTTGCTGCTTCACAATAATTGAGACAAATATTTTGGTTAAGAGTTTAAGTTATCCTATAATAACTTAAACTAGTACATTCTTTTTTTTAACTAGTACATTCTTTTCAGCCCTCTCTGTGGCCGTTACATTCATTTTTGTGCTGTACAAGAAATGTACACTTCTTGACACTAAAACTATGTAAATGCCCTTAGATAACGAGAATCTTGATTTTTAAATCTGCAGAATGCAACCCATGTGTAAGACATGAAACCACTTAGTGGGTGGTAACTATTGCTTCAGTAAGAGACTAAAATTGTTACACTATATAAAATAATAAAATAACCAGATGTAGAGGTATTGCCAGGGAATAAGTAGAGTAAGAATTTCTGAAAATCATTTGCTCCATAAAAGCAGTTTTTAAAATGGCAAAATTGTCACAGTCAAGTTTTCAGAACTCTGGAAACTATAGAAAGGCTTTTGGCAAGCCAAGGATCTGGCTGAATCTCTGTAAAAACAGTTAAGTTTGTGGCTTTTTTAGCTTATCCTAGTCTTAGCCCTCTGCCCCACTTCTGTAGTAGACTCGCACCCACAGCCAGAATCATGGTGAATCCAGGACACTGGCCACTGCTGGAAGGGGCTCAGGGAGGGTGGAATTCTTCCAAACCTCTTCCCAGAGTATTGTCATTGTTTGATTCTTCTGATGGTTCCCTGGAAGAATCTACTCACAAGACTGGCTTTTTGTTATCTGGTGGGAGCTTGCCTGGTAAAAATAGGTGCTTATTAAAAACAATCAGAAGTGATTGTTGAACAGCAATCCCTGGATCAAGAGGATCCCCTGGAGAAGGAAATGGCAACCCACTCCAGTACTCTTGCCTGGAAAATCCCATGGATGGAGGAGCCTGGTGGGCTATGGTCCTCGGGGTTGCAAAGAGTCGGACACGACTTAGTGACTTCACTTTCACTTTTTTTTCCAAGGATGCCTGATGCTGTGTATTACAACTGGGTAAAACAATAGGCCAACCAAAAGGCTTATAAGGAAAAGCAAAGAAGTGGTATCCTTTGGAAGCTTTGGAAAGTTCTGATACATTTCTAGGAATCTAGAAGGCCACATACCAGCAGAGGACTGTGCATTGGTCCAAGGCTGGGCACAATGGAAGGTCCTAAGCTCTCGCCTCTACTGACTTGGGGTCTCTGCATAAGCAGGAAGTTGCAGGTCACAACATATACAGGTCTTCTGCTGAAAACACTGACTTGTATGCTTTAAAATGGTGGATTTCATGGCATATGAATTAGATCTCAATTTTTAAAATATGTTGGTTATTTATCTGAAATTTAAAAAAGAACAAGAGTAAGGCAGTATTGAGAAAATGTTGCTTAAAAGATGCCAAATGCTCTATTCATAGGAAATTAAAAAACAGGTGAAATTATTTTATGTTGTTAGGCTCTAGATAGCTGTTATCTCTTTGGGGATTTAATAGTAAGTCAAATAAAGACTTTACTTTTTTGTTGGTATCTTCTATTATAGTATACATACATTTGACATTGACTTGGGATGTATGCATGTATTATTTTTCTTTCCTCTTTGTAAAATCCTAGATCCTGGTAATTATTATTATATTTTGCATAATGCATGGCATAGTAGTTTGCACTTAGTGCATAAAAGGAAAAAACAAATTAAGAAATGAATTAATGTAGTGGCCTTTGAAATATATTTCTTAGAAATTCAAATAAGATATATAATAAAATGAATAAAAATCTAATATTTAGGTACAAATAAAAGCTCATCAAACAATATGGAAGTAAAATAAAGGAATATGTGTGAGTGTGTGTACATGCATGTATGTATTTATATATGCAAGTTACTGAATCTATTGATCATGAATTGGGAAATTTAAATCTATCATCCATTAGCAGGTCATTGTGATTATTGATTCAGAGCTCAAATGTCCCCTTTTCCATTCTGTACCTCAAATACGGGGTGTCAAACCAAGTTACTATTTCACAAATGTCAGGCAGAGCTAGAGAAAATCAATAAGAAAATAAATATTTCACCCCAGAACCAGAGCAAAGAATTTTGACTGTTCAGTGGAATGAAGCAAGCCTTTATCATCTCTTGGCTTAGAGAGACTCAGGAAATTTTGGAAATAGAGCTGAACCGTGCACCTAAATCAAGCAATTTTCTTTTACTTGTGTATTCTCAAAACACAGTAAAAGCAAAATCTGTCCCTCTCTAATTGAATCCTTTAAGCGATGTTTTTGATGGAGAATCACAGAATCCAGGTAGGAATAAAATATGTATTTGTTCAGAGCTGTGCCTGTCATAGACAGTCTCACAGGCTGGCAGTTTAAACTCTCAGCTCTGCTGTTGGTTACTGCTTCTCTCTGCTGATTGACCATAATTGATTGACCAGTGGGTGGTGAACAGCAGGTGGGTGAGACCACACAGCCTTCACAGCAGTAAGCAAGCACTTCAAACATTTTTCAAGACTTCAAGTTGTCTGGTGTTTATTTTCTTTCAAAATCGCACATGTAACTGCTCAATCTTAACTGTAAGAAGAGCAGCTCCTTTTGAAAAGCAGAATTCTTACCAAATCTGTACCTAGTTAAAATCCCATGTATTACTAAATCCTTATTTTATTATAATCTTCTCCATGCCTTAGTGTAAGCATCTTAAGGTGTGTGAGTCTACTACTTAGCTGTTCTCTTCCACTAATTCTGAGATTCTGGGTAAATAATAATAGAACAGCGTTCCCCAACTTCAATATGTCACTTTCACAATCATAAATTCTATACTTTAGAAAAGGTGAGATTTGACTTTCATAAATGTGCTTGATCACACTACTGTGGCTCCAAACCTTATATTCCTCAGACTCACCTTCTGTCTTTGTTGTCAGCCAAGTTGGGCCATAGCAGATATACAAGTGCAGCTGGCTCTATGCGTTAGAATCAGCATTTTTGCATTTACCTTGAGTTTTAACCCTCATCTCATTTGCAAATCGATGAAACAAATTTCAAGTTTTGGTTCAACCAAAGGTCTTTGTCAAATAGCAAGGTTGACATTGCTGACACCATTTATTCCAACTCTGAAGATTCCTTAGTTCCACAACTACAACCAATTTGCCTTTCAGCCAGAGCTTTGGGGCTTATGGCCCTGTTGTTATGGTCACATTCCCAAGGCACCTTTAGGGCCATTTGTTTCAACCTTACCTCTCATCACCTGCCTTATTAACAGGTATGACAAGGAGGGACCTTGACTGTGCTCTAACCCAATCCTTACCTATGACTTTAGCAAGAGCACTTGCAACAACATCCCAGGAGGCCCTTCTTTCCCGTGACCCCAACATTCAGGGTTTTGTCCTTTCTCTACCAAAAAGCCATAAGTCTTTGAATATCCTATCATTGTCATCAAAACTGTTGAGCCTAAGATTTTATTTTACCCTCCTTACAAGCTAATAGGTTAGCTTGTTACTATTGCAAGGACACTGCAACAAGACACAAGACTCTTGGGTCAGAGACAAAGACTTTATTACTCACAGCACAGCAAGTGCCATGAACATCAGCATGTTTGCTTTGGTTCCTCTTAATGCCAAGTTCCTGGGGGAAGATGCAGAGGGCCCAGATGAATGCTGCTCACACAGGCTAGGTTTGCATTGCAGCTGAGGAATATTTGAAGGAAATTGATTTTAGAGCAAGTAGTAAGAAGCCTGCTTTTTGTCCTGCTACTTCTGTCCTTCCTCAAGGTTGTTCATTATACTCCACTTTGAAATGCAAAGAATGGTCAGATCTTGCAATCTGGATACACTCAGTAAGAGCTAGTGTTGTTATTATTGTGTTCAGTGGCTCAATCATGTCTGACTCTTTGTGACCCCATGGACTGCAGCATGCCCGGCTTCCCTGTCCTTCACCATTTCCCAGAGCTTGCTCAAACTCATGTCCATTGTAGAGCCACTCAAAGCCCATGACAATTGCCTCTGCCAACATTAACATATTGGCCACTTATTCCACACTGGGTCCTCTGCTAAGTACTTTTTCTGTGTTGTTTCATTTAATTCACATGACAACTTGGAAAGTCAAATATTAGTTATCACTCCCATTTAATGGGTGAGAAAATTTACATTCACAGGCTCTAATAGGAAAAAATTGCCCAACTGTAAGGGGAAAATCAAACACTCAAGCCCAGTTCTCAAACCAAGACTCATTCTCTTTTCCACTGTGTTACAATGTGTCTTGGGTATTGGACTCAGGATATTGCAGTGTTCCTCAGAGCATTTTAACAGATATAGACTTATCAGGGCTGTGCACATACATAAAGACATTTTAATAACAACTAACGGGCTTAAATACAAATACTGCAAGAGCAGAACACATTTCTCATGAAATTACCTTAAGTAATGTTGGTAGTGGTTGCCTTCTCCGTGTGGATGCTGCTAAATTGTCCCTGATGCATCTGAAAAGATAACCATTTACCTTGGCTTCCACCAACTGTCTAGTTTATATCTGTCGTTCCAATGTATTTATTAATTGTGCTCCCAAGGAATACAAAAACAATTATCCTTCATGGTTTTTATTATGATGGTGTTTTTCTTTAGAAATTATTGAAAAGATAAAAGAAGGGGCTAATTGAATATTTTATATATCAAAGGAGCATTTTCAAACTTTGTATATCAAATCAACAGAGAGGTCTAACCTTTGGGCTTGTTAATGTACATGCAAGCCTGTGGGAGGAGAGATGTGGTTTGATAGCTGTTAAAATCCATTTACACTTTTAGCAGATTAGTCCACCTGCTACACAGCAATATCCTGAGGGAACAGATTGAATAGTATTGATGGCAGAGGGAGTAAAGACCAAAACATGGAAGATGTTTGGCTAGGATTTCAGGTCTATGAGTTAAACAGCTCAGGCCGGAGCCTTTAATAATAGAGGTTCCAGCATGAGGATTTAAGTTCCTGGGGAAGACTGAAAAGGAAGAGTAGAGAAAACAAGACTGGAGATGAGGACTCAGGAAGAGAGATAAGGAATACACTTTCCTTACTTTTCATGCTGAGTATTATGAGTTAATCCTGGAAAGAACGGCTGGCTCCCGTCCATTTTCCTACCAACATAACGTGCATAACATAACAGTCATTCAGAATGCCAGCCCCTGTGAGTCTCATTAGGCTTACTCTGAGGGGCTACCCTCTCTAGAGATGAAATGTGTGCTATTTTAGCTCTATACTTAAAGTATCATAATATACAAGTAGGTAGATACACTGATCAATAACAGTAGGTCAGAAGTTCCAAAGTATTTGGGTTTCTTCCATTTAGCTCCTGGGCAAGTCACCTGACCTCTTTCCCTGAGTTTCCCATAGCTAAAACAGGTCAAATCAGTTCTCTCCTACTGTTTCAGGTGAGTCTACATTGGATATGTTTTTAAAAACCATGTAGGAGTTCAATGTTATAACACTGAACATATGGAATCTTCATAGATAAGCTTCAAAATATTTCCTTATTGTGGTTTAAAAATGTGAAAATCCACGTCAATTACTCTTGCTCTGTGTCATCTCCCTACAACGTTATCATTGTACATGTTCTGAAATTAACAGACATATTTCCTGCTGAAGCACAGATAGCTAATAAAACAGGGTTATGGACCCTGAAAAGAACAAAGCCCTATACACAAAAGACTTTTGCTTCCAAAGGCTAGAAAATTCAGCTTGAAAGATCGGCAAACACCCCGTACTTCATTCAGCATACCTGTATAATATCTGAGTCCATTCTGGCAAGCCAACTAAACGGTGAGACCTGCTCTCTAGAGATTAATTCTGTTTCCTTTTATATTCCGTACTGAAGTGTGTCTTTATAAGGTACTTTCAGAACCTCAATGTCCAACTTACACACAATATTAAAAGCAGTGGACTCACAGGTCTGAGTTGCTCTTCTTCCTCATTCCCGTGCTTCTTTTCAGAAAACACAAAGAATGACCAGCTATTGCAAATAACCATATAATTTACAGATAGAGGTTCTATACCACTTTTGTGAAAGATTTTTGCTTTCCTTACCATTAAGCTACTTCTGCTAGGATTGTCTAAACAAAGTAGACTTCTCAGAGGAAATGATAGATAATTAATCTCCCAGGACAAAAAGAATGGAGAACAATTGAGTGTCTCTTCCCATTTTTAGTCACACAGACTTTAATTTTGAAATCCAACACTATTGGAGCTGAAAATATAAGACCTTTTAAGAGAGAAACAAATAATACACTTTGTGGTATATTTTGTTCTAGTTCATATCATTGTGGAGAATTTAAATCCATTTTATAGATTTTATAGTACCTAACATAAGGTAAGGTATATGATATATATTTAATACTTAGGAAAACTTAGATTCAGACTTCATTTCACCCTGATTTTTTTCTTAAAAAATATAACTTTATGTAAATTCTAATAAGACTCAAAAATTTTTTGAAAACCCCACAAAATCAAATCAGTTTTAAGTGAGACTTATCTTCCCACAGAAAATTCACACAAAATTGAGTTGAAGTTTTAAAACAGAGCTCATTCTCTGTGCTTTGAAACTTAGCTAATGTTGATAATCAAAATACAAGTTTAGTCCTTTTATACTTTTCTACTTATCAAACTGCTGGGAGGGATTGGGGGCGGGAGAAGAAGGGGACGACAGATGAGATGGCTGGATGACATTACCGACTGGATGGACATGAGTTTGAGTAAACTCCAGGAGTTGGTGATGGACAGGGAGGCCTGGCGTGCTGCGATTCATGGGGTCGCAGAGTCGGACATGACTGAGCGACTGAACTGAACTGAACTGAACTGAATTATCAAACTTACCAGTATTAGTCTCCAGCACAGGGTACTGTGAGAATTACTGCATCAGCCTATTCCACACTTTTAACCAACTGACCCAGAGTTTAAATTAATTCAAACATTTGCTACATGAATTGTTATGAAAACAAGCGGACCCACTACCTAAATTGTGACTAAAATATGATTTCAGGTATAAATGGGAATTGGTCCTGGGAGAAATTAAATTTTAAAATGGTGACAGAAGCATGTTGCAGGAAGATAAGAGGAACTTGGAACAAAAATGATGATGACTTCTCAGAGAATCTGTGACCTGAACATCAAAAGTTTGAGGCTCTAGGGATGAAAGGAGAATAACACTTGACCTCTATCCTCAAGAAGTTTGCAGTTCTGTAGGCACAGGCGGGCTTTACTAGTGTCAGGCATGATGTTGATTGCTTTCCTATGTGCCATCTGTCATAGATACTGCCATTTGGTTCACTCAACTGCATTGCAATCCCCTTTGAGCATGCCTTTCTCATGCTCAACAAAATCTGGAAAACTAAAATCTACATTTCTTCATTCCTTTATAGTTAGGAATGTGTAGGTGTATAGTTGGGAGGGTCTTTTTGGCATCATTATTTATCCTGACCATGTAGCATATAAAATTATTTCTTTTGACTTGCCAAAGACTTTTTTCTAGCTAATACTCTGTTTAATCTCTTCCTGGTTAAATTAATGTATTAGTCAGGGTTCTGCAGAGAAACAGATCCAAAAAGATACACACACACACATTTATACAGATGTATTTATGTCTATCAAGAGATAGAAAACAAAAGAAGTTTATTTTAAGGAATTGGCTCATAGAATTGTGGAAGCTTAAGAAAGACAAGATTTATAGAGTCAACCAGCAAAATAGAGACCCAGGGAAGAGTTGTGGTTCTAGTCCAAAGGCCTCCTGCTGGCTGTATCCTCCCTTCTTCTAGGGAGGTTATTCTTTTTCTATTAAGCCCTTCACTTTTTTGAATGAGATTCACCCACAATATGGACAGTAATTTGCCTTATTCAAAGTCTACTTATTTAAATGTTAATCTCAACTAAAAAATATCTTCACAGAATCATCTAGAATAATGTTTGACCAAATATCTAAGTACCATAGCCTAGCCAAGTTGATATATAGAGTTAATCATCACAACTAGTTAGAGTGGATTTTGTTGTCCATAATAGAAAGAAGACTATAATATCACACATCTTTTTACTTAATCCTCACAATAAACTTGCATGTTAAGGATTGCAATCCTTATTTTATATATGAGAAAATCAGCTTAGGATCAGCAATGTTTTGCACTGCACAGTGAAGTTAGAAGTAGCCAAAGCTGATTGGAAGCCAGAGCTTGAGATTTCAAATTGTGCTCTTTCAGTTCCACCAGGACTGCCAACACATTCATTTGGGAAGATGAAACTAACCACACAGAAGAATTAATAGTTAATGCAAGATCAAGTGCTAACCCTAAATGTAAAAAGAATGCATATATCTGTATCTTTAACTTGGGTCTAGAGCAGAGTTTTATGGTAAAAGTGGAATTTAGGGTGAATATTTCCTTGTACATATGCCA
Source organism: Cervus canadensis (assembly GCF_019320065.1). Lineage (NCBI taxonomy): Eukaryota > Metazoa > Chordata > Mammalia > Artiodactyla > Cervidae > Cervus > Cervus canadensis. The sequence continues at coordinate 23,469,365 of NC_057389.1, read as the reverse complement.
AGGAAAGAAGGAAGAATTTCAGACAAAGGAAGCCAAACAAATACAAGTTATGGATATAGGCATGAATATATGAAGACTGGTTATGTGTCTGAGCTGAATGGAGAAGTGGAAAGGGAAAAACTTGATGCCTAGATGGGAACAGATTCTGGGAACTTTAAAATCAAGTAATCATTACAGGTTGTTGGACTGAGAAGCATCTTGATGAATGTGGTCAATAGCAGTTACTCCTATCCTAGTGATTCAGTCTTCATTTCTAGTCCTAGCACACAAACCTCATATTTTCACCTTATCCCAAAACATGTTTTATTAACACCTCAAATCCCTCATTCCAAATGTCAACCATTTTTCTCCAAGACAGGCTCTCTTTTTTAACAATGGTATTGCTATTTCTTCCAGTCTCCTGAACTACCCCTTTAATGTTTCCTTCTTTTTATCTCCTTGATCTACCATTCAACGGGGCATTATTTCTTCATTTCAATTTTCACTTGAGAACCTGATAAGATTTAGAACACCGACATGTGCCCAGACTACAATAATAGCTTCCTAACTGACATCTCTGTTTCTAGCATAAAAGAGGGTTGTGGAAAAAAATATGCTTATGTTCTCAACACAGCCTGTGACTAGCTCTTCAAATTCTAAAGGTTATTTACAACTTAGGTAGTAAAAGGACCACCTCTGCTGTAAAGATTAGGCATAATTCTTAGAGAGAAGTGAGTGTATTAGATATATTTCCCAACCCCTGCCCCCAGGCAGAATTAATTATTCCCATAGGACTCTAAACTTGCCCAAAGATAGGATATATCACATTGTTTTATAGTCAGTTATTTATATGCCTGTCTACCCCTAAAGTGTAAGTTTTTAATCCAACACCACACCACTTTTTCACCATTAAGTATGACCCTCTAACCTGTCATTTCTTCACTTCTCTGTGGACCAAATTTAGAACTCATTATCTATCATTATAATCATTCTGTTACAACAATTATTTCTTTCATGCCTCTCTCCCTCCATTTTTCTTTGCTAAGCTTCCCTCTGGTTAAACTTACCTGTCTTTCCTTCCCATGCCTGTACCCATAGCAGTTGAACTTTGCTAAAGAATAATTTAAAATCAGGAGGACTAACTGATTTCACTATAAATGCATGAACACAAATACAATCCAGTCACTCAACACAACACAGCAGTATTTTTTGTACTTTCTTCTTATTTTTGTTGTGCTATTCTTCAAACCTACTATCTCACACCTCAGACTCACTCCCAGAAGTGCCACTTTCTTTCCCCTCCCTAATATCCAGATGATAGTCTTACCTTGGGCTTAAAATTTTTAAAGACCCAGTAGTCTCTCCTCTTCTTTCCACAAATCTACCAATAAAATTACAATTGCACAGATACTTTCTTCCTATAATTGTGTATAAACTGTCCCTGCTGGAATCCATTTATTTTTTGGATTCCAGACACCCTCTTTTTCACAAGATGTTTGTTCAGGAAATTATTATTTCCCTAGACCATTAATTTTCTCTTTTCTCCTCTCTCTCAACTCCTTCCTTCCTTTTCACTCTGCTTATATCTATCATTTCTTATTTTAAAATAATATTTTCACTGACCCTCCTTCAATTGACACCCTACATTTATGTTCTTCATATTAAAAGTTCTGTCTCCTCTCTTCACCTTACAATCTCCAACTCACTCCAATAAGGCTTCTCCTTATACCATTCCACAGAAATTGCTCTTGATAAGGTAAATAGTGACCACCATATTGTCAATCCCAACCCAATGGACACTTCTGTGTTCTTATTTTACTTGACTTCTCAAGAACATTTAATATAACTGATTGCTTCCTTAGATGCTGTTTCCTCCTAGCTTCACTGAGGGATTATTTTCCTATTCACTGGTCACTCCCCCAGTCTCTTGCTTCCTCCTCCTGCTTAAATCAGTGAAATTTCGGTGTGGTCTGGGACTCAACGCTGGGTAATTTTGTCTCCCTATCTACACACTCTCTAGATGGGTTATTTTTATCCAGTACCATGATTTTAAAGTCTTCTCTGGTTAACAATTTGTTTCAAGTCTATTAATAAATATAGTCTTCAAACTCATTTATCTAACTGCCTTTTTAACATCTCTATTTGGTGTTAATATGCATCTTAAAGTTGACATTATCATGATAGAACTTATCCCTACCCCATTCACCCCTAAAACATGCTTCTTTCTCCAGTCTCCCCCCTCCATCTTAGTACTGACTTACCATCTAAACATCTGTCCAAGCCAGAACTTCTGAGAAGCCATTTTTGGTTCATCTTTATTTCTACACCCCCATTTAATCCATTAGTAAGATCTATAGACCTTTCTAAAAACATACTTCATCTCTGTCCCCTCCCTGTGTCCTCTCTTGGCCCTCCATACTCCATTTCTACAGAATACTCAATAAAATATTTAAAAACTACAAACCAGCTACTATTCAATGTTTTACCCTTCAGCTTCCCTCAAACAGAACAAAATGCAAAATTTCTCCCTCTACCTTTTGTCTTACCTCTTCCATTTGTCCCATAACATTTTCCCCCAACCATCATATTTCCTTCACACTTGGCTTCCTTCTGCTCAAACACAACAAATGTGTTTCTCTGTTGGAATTATTGCATTGTTGCTCCCTCTGCTCTGAGTACTTCTTCCCAGTCTTCACATAACCACTTCTTAATGGGTATTCAGGTCTTGTTTCAAAAGTCACCTCCTTGGAGAGACTCTCTCTGCCCATCTGTCTAAAGTAACCAGTAAATTGCTTCCTATGCAATTACCCTTTTATGATTATTTGCATAGTTATTAACATCTGATTCTTCTTATTTAATAATTTATCTATGCATTTATTTATTCGTTCTTTCATCTCTTTATTGTCCCTGTACTAGAATGTAACCTTCATGGGAGTTTTTTTCATACCTGGTCTGTTCCCTGCTATATCCCTATTGCCCAGTAAAATGACTGGCATATTATAAGAATTCAATAATTAAGGTGAATGAATGAATAATGAGATCTATGATAGTCATTAGTGATTGTGATAGAATTGAACTTTTTGGATCTCTGTAGTTGGATATGGCCATATAACTAGTTTTGCCAAACAGTTGTGAGCAATAATAGCATGTGTCACTTCTGGGTCAGAACATCTCATGTCAGTGCAAAAGCCTATGTGAGTATTTGGGAAATCTATCAGCCTGTCTGGAGTGAGTACCATGATGACATAGGAGCAGAACTTCCTGCCAACTCACAATAGTCAGATCTGGTGAACCAGAAATAACCTTTTGTTGCTCTAAGTCATTGAGATCTTGAGATTTTATGTTACATTGCATAATCTAGGCTGTCGCAATAAATAAAAGTTATGTTTGTATCTTCATCAGTTAGCTCAGTGTAAGTATGCTATATGTAACAGAGGGATGGGGCACTGAACCTTCACATAATTGAAAATTTGTCTCTAATTTTATATTCTGCCCTCCTTATCTATGGCTTCACATCCTCAGATCCAACCGACTGTGGATTGTGTAGTACTATAGTGCCATTTGGTGAAGACAATCTGTGTATAAGTGAATCTGCACAGTTCAAACCCGTGTTGTGTGTGTGTGGTTTGTAGGTATATGTGTGTGTGTGTGTGTGTGTGTGTATCTTTTCTTTTTTTTTAGCCTGTTTCTTTATCTGTAAATTTGGAGAAGTAACCCTTACTTTTCAAGGTATTTGTCAGGAGCAATGTAAACCAAAGGTAACATTTATTAAGCAATTACATGTGCCACACAGAATGCTGGCTAATATCTTGGTTTTTAAGTATCTTGTTTATTTCTCACAACAGCCTTCTGAAGCCTGTTCTATTACTCTATTTTACAGGTTAAGAAACTGAGGTACAGAGAGATTAGTTAACTTGCCTAAGATCACACAGCTGGTAAGTGGTGGAGTTGAGAGTTGGAATCTAAACCTGAGCACTGTATCTCAAATTCTGCAATTTTACAAAGGATACAAATATACGAAACAGTTGCTCTATATCCTGGCATGCATTAGTTTTTCAAATGGTAACTATAATAGGCATTGAATTTCTAAAGAACTGTACAATTCAAAGTGTTTGCTTTATTATCTTAAAGCTTTTGTCTCTTTCTCATCAGTAAAAATTGCCTAAAATGCTGTGTGGATAGGTGAAGGGAATGAGATTTAGTATTTACCTGGTTACTTTGATCAAGGTAGACCACCACATTCAACAATTTTGGCTCTAGTTGATTTATTTTAGGAGACCTAGTATCTTTAAGTACGGGTCTTTTCTTTTTTCAATCAATCAGTATACTGGGAGTGTATAAGTATCCACTAAGTTCCCAGAAGTATGTTGAGCATTGTGGGATCAAGTTGGAATTAAAATTGAGAGTAAGTGAAATGACTAAAGGACAGTATAGTTCTACATTTTTAAATACCATTTGATACAGACAGTAAGTATCATGAAACTTTAGAGGAGAAAGATCATTGAATTGTGTTATTAGAAGCTTGATATAGATGTTTGTAACTTTATACACTTGTGTCACCATTAAATTAATGTGGAAATCAAAAACCTTTTAAAAGAATTCTACCTGATCACTAAAAGGATTCTAAATAAAATCCTTCATGATGTGAATTAAAATCCAGTTTCTAGACAGAGATTTGAAAAATATCTATTGTTAGAAAAAAGTATAACTATATATACTACAGTTTTTATTTGCTTGAAGTGTAACTATAAGAATTTCATTCAACATAAATTCTAAATTTTAAAACATAAGTAATCCTGATCACAGATCCCCTCGTATAGTCAGATAAATGTCTGGAAAAGATTAAATAAATTGAGGAAATTAGAGGGAAAGGAACTGTGTGATGACATAATGTTGAGTAGTTAGCAACATAAATATATTGAAATTGAATCGGACAAAGATCACTCCTGCTGTTGAACCATATGGAAGACACTTAAGGAAGGAGTTGCTATGGGTGGTGTTTATCTTAACTACATAAACCCAACTGTGCTATACATGTTAACATTGACTCTTGAAAACATGGTTGCCAAATTTCAAACAAAAGTAGGACAGTTGCTTGCAAGAATTTTATTACACTTCTTTACGGAAGATTGTCATATATATAAACTTCTGAAAACCTAGCTGAAAATATGAGTGAATTTGAAGTCAGTCTCCCATTTTTTAGAGAGTGAATTGTATTGGAACAGGCAACATGAGATTAGGCTTGTGACCTAAGGTTACAGATGTAGGTGAAGATGAGCAAAAATTATAAAGCAAAGAAAGGAGGAAGGAGAAATGAAGGAAAAAAGAAAGCTAACTTGGAATAAATATGGCATTTGATAAGTAGTTTGTTATTAATCATTCTTATATGTCTTAATTTTATTGCTCAGGAGTGTTCAAATCACTGTACGTTTCTCAAGCTTGAAAAAAACTGTATATATATATATATACATATATATATATATATATTTATTTATAGGGTTTGGGGGGTTAATTCTCAGCACCTCAGAGAATAGGTCTTCCTCCCCCACCTTTTCTTCCCATAATACTTTGTAATGACTCATTCTCCAGTTCAAGAGTGCTCTGAAAATACTGTTTATGCATATGAAAACCTGGTGTTAAAGTTTAGAAACCGGAAGATATTTCAATAGTCAAAACATTCTAAAGTGTGAAGTCTCCTTTGGAATTTCTTTAAATGGTGACAGAGAGGAATTTAACTACAAATGTTAAGTACACATTGAAGACTAAAGTAGCAATGTAAGTAGTAACTAATGTAATATTATAATTATTAACATAATATTGAATAAGATCTATCTGTCAAGAGAGGGGATCCTGACTATAGGGACAAAGGTACTAGATATCCCATAAATACATGGAGGTGATGGGGCCCTAGATAGATGCCTTTTTTAATTCAGGTTCTAGCCATCATTACTTATGAAATAAGTAAAATAAATAAATAAAATGTTTGAACAAACAAACTACTCTATTGCTCGGTTTATGAGCCCAGGAAGTTTCACTGATTATCCCTGCCACACATGGAAGGTTCCATTCTTTATCAACCTCAACAAAGCTAAGAACCAGGAGAGAAAATTATTGCTCACTTTGGGAAAATAGAAAAAGAAACAACAGAATACCTTTACAAAAATCAAAACTTTTTTTTTTCACTTGCCCCTACATGGGTATAATTGACTTTAGGGAGAAAGTTAATAGATCTTAATAACAATTTTAAATTCAACTATAAGACCAAAACTTAGAAGAAATGCTTTAGGCTACCTTAGGCTATTTAAGAAAGTTACTACTGAATTTCTCTGGAGAATCAATGACTTATTTCTGATATTTGAGGAAAAGCAATGTACTAGTTACATATTTATATGAGTAAGACTGATTTCCTGTGATGATACAGTAGTTAAATAAATTGTTTGAGATCTCTCAAATAAAGTTCTATGTGAGGCTTAGGTCCCAAACTCTGGTCCTCAGTAGCATCCCTATTTGAATGAACTGTCTCTCTACAAGCAGGCAGCTTTCCATCAATTAAAGTGCTCTGAAAGAAGAAAATACAGTTGAGGCCAAATCTCTCATTTCCCATGGGAAATTTCCTTGGTGAAAGCAGAACTGGTTGGTGATTAAGTTTATGTCTAAATATCATTTGTGCCTGGAAGCATCATAGAAAATTCCATTACAGCAAGCCCAAATATCAATGTGGCCACCACAGAAAGCTGCCAGTTAAAAGTCATGTAATGTCTCCCACTTAACAACTTTTCTCCCCAGAGGGAAAAAGTACTTTATATATGCTCTACCCTGTGGTTCCTGATAGAAAGGATTAGTGTCACAGAGGTTTCAGAGCTTCTATTGATTTCTTGAATGGAAATAACAGATGTTGTTAATGAACCTCCATGTGGCTATACACTCAATGTAACCCCACAGCGACTCCCTTAGGGTGTAAGCTTTTCTGGTCTGGAGTTAACTTAAATGTGCCTATCAACAGCAACAGGGTGCCACAGTTTAAAATTTACCTCTGGGGGAAATTTTTATCTAACTGTTAGGAAAAATATCCACTTCCAAACTTGGTTAACTCCCTCAAAACAAAGGATAAGGAGTGTTAATGAAGAATTTTTTATGTCTATTTACAACAGAATATATATATGAACATAATAACATCCAAGGAGAAGAAAAATAAGCATGTTTATTATTGATCTATCTCTGTCTCTAGAAGATAACTATCACCGAATTAAAATCTTGTTAGCACCATTTGTTCTAAAACTCTGATGATATCATTACCTGTGGTTTGTAAAAAGATAAGCGTATCACTGTTAGTAAATATAAATCACTACTTCTTTGATTCAAACTACTTCAAAGTACTCAAAGTGCCAGGGTTGATTATTTTTTAGAACAAAGATAGACTAAAAGCTTTTGTATGCTGTAAAATCGGGAAAAAAAAATAAAAAGGCAAAGATGGACTTCCAGTTCCAGGAAGCATAGAGGTCTAAACAGCATCAACCCAAAGAGGACCACACCAAGGCCCCACTGTAATTAAAATGACAAAAATTAAAGAAAAAGAGAATATTAAAAACAGCAAGGGAAAAACAACATTACTAATAAAGGGAACACCCATATGGTGATCAGCTGACTTTTCAGCAGACACTCTGAAGGCCAGAAGGGAGTGAACGATATATTTGAAGTGATGAAAGGAAAGGGAAACACCTATAACAAATACTCTCCTAGCAAGGCTTTCGTTCCGATTTGATTAAGAGATAAAAGATGTACAGACACACAAAAGCTAAAACAGTTCAGCACCTTGAAGCCAGTTTTACAAGAAATAAAGGAATTTCTCCAAGCAAAAATAACACTATAATTAGAAACATGAAAATTGCAATAGTAAAAATGCCATCAGTAAAGACAAATATACAGTAAAAGTAGAGAATCAGCCGTTATATAAAGCTAGTAAGAAGGTTACAAGACAAAAGTTGTAAAATCTTCTGTATCCACAATAAGTAGTTTAAGGTTAAATTAAAAAAAAATATGTAAAATATGATGTCAAGTTAAGATGATGGAGGAGTAAAAATGCAGGATTGTTAAAATATATCCAAACTTAAGAGAAAGCAACTTAAAATAATCATTTATGTTAAGTTATATATGTGTCTCACGGTAACCACAAACAAAAAATCTAGAATAGATACACATAAAAATACTGCCTAGGGACAAATAAAAATGCAAACACAGTGATTCAAAATCTGTGAGATGCTCCAAAAGCAGTTCTAAGAGGGAAGTTTATAGCAATACAAGTCTACCTCAGGATACAAAACGAAAAGTCTCTAACAATCTCACTTATACCTAAAGAAACAATAAAAAGAAAAACAAGAAGAAATGCTAAGTTAGAAAAAGGAAAGAAATCGTAAAGACAGAACTGAAATAAATGAGATAGAAACCAAAAACCAGAAAATTTCAATGAAACTAAGAGCTAATTCTTTGAAAAGATAAACAAAATTGATAAACCTTTAGCCAGACTGATCAAGAAAAAAGAGGGCCCATACCAATGAAATCAGAAATGAAAAAGGAGAGGTTACAACTGGCATCACAGAAATACAAAGGATCATGAAAGATTACTACATATAATCATATGACAAAAATGTGGAAAACCTAGAAAAAATGGACAAATTCCTAAAAATGTACAATCTCCCAAGACTGAACTAAGAAGAAATGGAAAATATGAACAGACCAGTTACCCATAATGAAATTGAATCAGTAATTTAAAAACCTCCCAACAAACAAACGTCCAGGATCAAATGCCTTTATGGGTAAATTCTGTCAAACATTTAGAGAAAAGAAATCATGAGTCCTTGAACTATTCCAAAAAAAATTGCAGAGGAAGGAGCACTTAATTATTGATAAACATGAGAACATCTTCAACAAAATACTAGCAAACAGAATTCAGTAATATTTTAAGGGGATCATACACCATAATCAAGTAGCATTTATCCTAGGAACACAAGGATGCTTCAGCAGCTGCAAATCAATCAGTGTGACATACCACATTAGCAAATTAAAGAATAAAAATAATAAAGAGTCACAATAGATGCAGAAAAAAACACATCTGAGGGGTTAATATCTAAAGTATACAAAGAACTCATAAAATTCAACAGCAAAAAATCAAATAACTTGATTTAAAAATAAACAGAAGATCCAAATAGACCATCCAATCTAAACATTATCAGTCATTATTGTTATATAACCTTTTGTTTTTTATATATTCTTACATCTCCATGATATTGCCAGTCACATGATGGGTACTTGGTAAACATACATTGAATGAATGATGGTGTTTGATTTGTGTGTATAAATAAGAACTCAACTGATATTTTCATAAGCAAAGAAATTCTTTTTTTACATTTAAATTTTATTTATTTATTTATATTGAAGAATGGTTGATTTATAATATGTTAGTTTCAGGTGTATAGCAAAAGTGATTCAGTTATTCATATACATATTTATATACCTACATTCTTTTTTCTATTCTTTTCCTTTATACCTCATTACAAGATACGGAATATAGTTCCCTGTGATAAACAGTAAATCCTTGTTGTTATATCTATTTTATGTAGACTAGTGTATATCTGTTAATCCCATACTCTCAATTTATCCCTTCCCACACATTTCCTCTTTGGTAGCCACAAGTTTGCTTTCTAAGTCTGTGAGTCTGTTTCTCTTTGTAAGTAAGTTCATTTTTATTGCTTTTTAGATTTGACTCATAAGTAATATCATGTAATATTTGTCTCTCTCTGACTTCACTTAGTGTTATAATCTCTAGATCCATCTACGTTGCTGCAAATTTTTCTCTTTGAAGTTTCCTTTATCAGGATCAAAGTTAATTACTTAATGTATTCTATTTCTCTGTGGCCATGAAGATGGAAGAAAGAAAAGCCAAATATTTCCCCCAAATATTTCTCAGCAAGTTTTTTTTTTTCCCATTCATCATTTAATTTTGCATCTTTTACTTCAGTTCATTTTTTTTTTTCATATAAAGACAAACTGTCAAGTACATGAATGTTTGAGGACACTGTCACTCACCTGGATTGCTTTAAGGCAAATTAAAAGCAAACATAACAACTTCCAGATTTCATTTTCCAAAGTAACAGGTCAGAGTTCTATGTTTTTTGTGGTGTTTACAGTGACTATATATACATATTTTTTGTTTTAAAACAATAAGTCTGGAAAATATGTTTTCTTAAGACCATTATGCTTACTATGATTTTAACTAAATGTTAAAATCACATGCCAATATTTTAACTAAAAGTTACACTAAAAGTTGAATAGCAATTTACTTTTAAGTGTTAGGGTTTCTGCTAATATGCAAACAGGTTTTCCACATCCAGGCTAACTTTAGGTCACATATGTTTGAAAAGCAAACATTACAGTTTCAGCTCTATATGATTCAGTTCAGCATTACTAGCAAGAAACCCAACCCACCACTGAGCATTAGCTTACTGCCTCAGCACTCACAGTCCAGTGAGGCTTTGCTAAAATGTTCTGCATCTCTACTTTTTTTTTTTACCTCTCTGCCACTCTTGCTTTTCTTTACCTTGGGATATTATTTTGGAAGATTCAATATGATATGTTCTCTAAGCTTCTTGGAAGACATGAACTTAAAAAAAAGAAAAGAAAACCATTGTATTTTATTTTAAAAATCTGACATTTCTGTTTTACATTTATCATGATTAATAATGGTAGTTCGCTTTTCAAAATTAAAAAAAAAACTTACCGAATTTATAAAGATAGCAAGGAAACTGTTTATTCATTCCAAAATGCTTTGATAAATTTACAAAAGGATTACAATGTGCTGAGTGCTTTGGGGAGTACAGATGGGAATTTTATGTTGTTTTCCATATTGTTTCTTTATTACTTTATTATATAAATAAAAGATATATAAATAGTTAACTGTATAGTACAGTTAAAAGTCATCTGATTTCTTCTGCATCTTTCCAGATGCAGTTGAATGTAAATGAAGAAAATCACAGGATCAAATGGAGAGGTTTCTGTTTCAAATCTCAATAGGCATAGAGTATTGCCCCTTGAAATGATCTGTTTCTGTGATAAGCTCAGTTTCCCAATTTCAGAGACAATCCTTATGTCAATTCTCTCTCCTCCAGTCTTGAGGTCTACTTTCTGCACTTCTCACACTGAAACTAGCATTTCATTGACAAGGAAGCTATTGGATTCTAGGTATCTCACGTTCCTTCTACCAAGAATATGCTGTAAAACATATGCATCTTTTCTTCATAGTAAAATGGAAGACCGCCTTTCCTCCTGTCTCAGGCTTCCTTACCTCTTATCCTCTGGGCAAACTCTTAGAGTCTTTTTGAATGCTGTGCTGCCTTGCCACCTCCTTTCCCCTTGCATCATTGATCTTCCCCTTGACGGAATCATTTCTATTAATATATGTGCTCCCATATTATAAAAGAGAAATCTCCCTCAGTACAACAGTGTCCACTAACTTCTGCCAATTTTTCAGATTTTCTGTATAAACTTAATTTTTTCTTCATTTCCTGATCTTCAATTCATATTTCTATTAGAATCTTGCTTCCACTCTCAACATTCCCTGTTCGATACCAGATGATTTCTATGTTGCCAAAATTAGTGAATATTTTTTCATGTTTTCTTAGCCTCTCAGCACACTAGGCAGTAGTTAGCAATCACTCCTTCCTCTACAAAACCAAACTTCTTTCTTCTTACTTTTCAGGTCTTTTCAGAGTCCTCTCTACATATCGCCCTATGTGATTGTCTCTGTTCTCATGGATTTTTAAATTATTTACATAAGATCAATTTCCTTATTTATAATTCAAGCTTTGATTCTCTCCTCTGAGATCCCAGCTCATACCCAGTTGCCTTCCTGTTCCATTAATCTGAATCTCTAATAGACATTTCAAACTTAATAGGGCCTTAAATGATTTCTTGACTTTTACCATAAAATATTGTCTTTCCTAGCCTTTCTCTTTTGACTCAAGCCAAAAATAAAGAAAGAGAGAAAGAATTTTGTTTGATTCCTCCTATTTATTCATGTCTACCTCCAATTCATGAGTAAGGCCAATTGATTATACTTATTTTGGAATCAACTGGCCTTACTCATGAATCACAATGGGCCTGGGCTCCCTGAGAGCTCAGTTGGTAAAGAATCTGCCTGCAATGCAGGAGACCCTGGTTCGATTCCTAGGTCAGGAAGATCCCCTGGAAAAGGATAGGCTACCCACTCCAGTATTCTTGGGCTTCCCTTATGGCTCAGCTGGTAAAGAATCCACCTGCAAGACGGGAGACCTGGGTTTGATCCCTGGGTTGGGAAGATCCCCTGGAGAAGGGGAATCCTACCCACTCTGGTATTCTGGCCTAGAGAATTCCAGAGACTGTATAGTCCATGGGGTTACAAAGAGTCGACACGACTGAGTGACTTTCGCTTTCTTTCCAAACTATGTACATACAATATGCCTATTTCTCTCCTTTTCCATTATTTTACTCTGAGTCACATTATTATCTCTCCCTTAGACCATCAATAGAGCCTCACAACTGTTCTACCTCTGCCCTAAAACTCCCTGCAGAACAGGAAGAATAAATTCTTCTGAACTTACTTACATAGTTCCTCTTCCCCAACACAGATCAGTGATGAAAAAGAAGAGCCATTAGAAGCAGATTTCAAAGATCCTTAAATTTTTTGTTCTGGAAAGTTAGAAAAATTATTTTCCTAAACAGCAGACTAGCACTAACAAAGACATAGAAGTGAATAAGCTTAAGGTAACTACAGATGAGTGAGTGGTTCTATTTGGTTTTATCAGAGCATACATTGGAATAAGTAGTAGAGATAATAAGGTCTAGGGGTTTCCCAGATGGTGCTAGTGGTAAAGAACCCACCTGCCAATGCAGGGTTCAGTCCCTGGGTTGGGAAGATCCCTTCGAGGAAGGCATGGCAACCCACTCCAGTATTTTTGCCTGGAGAATTCCATGAACAGAAGAGCCTGGTGGGCTATGGTCCATAGGGTCACAGAGTCAGATACAACTGAAGCAACTTAGCATACGTGCACAATAAGCTCAAGGTTGGAGCCAAATGGAGATCCCTCTGATTTGCTAGGTATTTGAAATTTGATTGGTAATTTCATTTTATGCTCAATATTGAAAAACAAATGAAGCCAGTTTCCTCTGATTGACAAGCAAACAAATATAACAATGTATAAAATGTATTGGGAGTAGTATTTAAAGTGATAAGCCAGCCAAATGAATTCATCATGCCTCAAGTAAGTCTTTATCTCACAAATCATTACACTGGATTTTGCTTTTGAAATTAGTAGATAGTAAAAATAAAAATAGACATCTGTTTTTCCCATCCTTTTTTTTTTTTTTTTAAGGAAGAAGACCTTATTTCTAACTGGCATAATTGAAAAATCCACTGTGACTGCTTCCCATGCATTTTTTCTTTTGTGAGATACTTTTCCATTTGATTAGAAATTCTGTGGTAGATGCTATATCCTGCATTTTATCCACTTTCAATAAGTAAATATATAAATAAGCTCTCAAATAACCTTTCAATGATGTAAAATGCAACATCTTGTTTTAGAGGCTCAGAATGCCTGGTCAGTTTTCAAAAGTGATTATGTATTATGTTGTGCTCTTGCCCAATCCACAATGTCTAGAAGGACAAAGGAAAGTCTAGAAGTGAGAAAAATGCAAATATCTCCCGAATTAGACTCAAAAACTTTATTGTCAGCATTGCTCCCAGGGCTTATACTCAACATATATCACTATTGACTGCCATCACCCCTACTTTCCAGATTTCAAAGATTTTGGAAAAAGGAAAGTCATTTAACCTTAAACTAAATGTTGGGACTAATTAATTAAGGCAGACATTCTGAATTGAATGCCAGGGCATCTGTGATTGTTGTGTAATAATGTATGATGTAAATATAGTGTAAATGAATAACTGAGTTAGGCATCAAGTCAGTTCACAACTTTCAGTGTTTAGTGCTTTGGACAGTAAAGCAATTAACACTTTGGAGGTCTGTGGCCAAGAGGTGCCCTTTGGGAAACAGGCAATCAATTGGCCTGTGTGTCTGCTCAGCAATTCAAAGATTCCAATTAAACATTTCAAAGAAAGTCAATTTAATTTCAAATAACTGTATTGGCAAGACTAGGTGTACAGAAGCTGCCAAAGTCAATATATCATACACCATGGGCTGTTTTCACAATTGGAAGAAAAGATATAAAAACACTGTTCTCTATAACCTCAAGTTCAGTGGAAACATGTACCCTCTCCTGTACAAGATACTTTCTTTGAAGTTTAATAAGTTCCTAGTTCTTTTCTAAGATGTAATTTCATTTATACCTTTCTATCCAAGTGAAAAAAGCTGAGTGCTGAAAAATGTATTCTTTTGAACTGTGGTGTTGGAGAAGACTCTTGAGAGTCTCTTGGACTGCAAGGAGATCCAACCAGTCCATCCTAAAGGAGATCAGTCCTGGGTGTTCATTGGAAGGACTGATGCTGAAGCTGAAACTCCAATACTTTGGCCACCTGATGCGAAGAGTTGACTCACTGGAAAAGGCCGTGTTGCTGGGAGGGATTGGGGACAGGAGGAGAAGGGGACGACAGAGGATGAGATGGTTGGATTGCATCACCGACTCGATGGACATGAGTTTGAGTAAACTCCGGGAGTTTGTGATGGACAGGGAGGCCTGGCGTGCTGTGATTCATGGGGTCACAAAGAGTTGGACATGACTGAGTGACTGAACTGAACTGAACTGAACTGATCCAAGCTTCATATATCCATTTTGAAGATAGATATATATCATAAATATTTTAACTAGATGTAGTTGGAATTTCAGTTTTCTGATTCCATGTTTCTGTAGAAATAATGGAGGAAAAAATGGATAGCAGGTATATCAAGTAAAATATTTTTAAAAAGAATAAAAAGTAATGAATATCTAGGATTTCCCTTGTGTTTAAAGCCCACTACCACCATTTTTAACCAGGTATTACATACCAAGTTTTAATTTTTAAAATTGTACCATCATTTTTATAGTTAGAGCATAATGCTTCTTAATAAAAATATATCAAGGATTACTTCTGAGAGCATAACCTCTGAGCAAAGATTAGAAAGAGCCCTTGTTATGATCAACCACTTAAGGATGCTAAGAGCAAATACTATCCTCAAGAAATGCCTGAAAATATTTGTATATATATATTCATACTCCTCCTGATTTCACAAATACTATGAATAGGATTAAGCATTCAATACAGTATAAAAATGTCAACTAATATTAAACTTGATTAAAAGACACAGAGATACAGATGTGTCCAGCCACTTGAAAAGAATTCAATAAAAAGAAAATTAAAAAACTCTTTTCTCTTAACTAAATTTCTACATGATTATATTTCTTATAATCAAAGAAAGATATCAAGTTGGTGCAAAACTAATTGTGGTTTTGCATTGTTGAACTTTGCCAATTGATAAATCACATTTATTTATTTAAAAATAAAGAATCAATGTGGTTATGTTATACATCATTTTAATGCACGTTTCTCTCTCTCTCTCTCTTTTTTTTTTTTCTTTGCTAATGACATTACTTGCTGTGTATTTGATAGTTTAGACTGTGGAAATAATGTTGGAAAAAAAATCAAACTTGAGCAATTTTCTTATTTGAGTTCAAAATGGATCATAAAGCAGTGGAGAAAACTCAAAGGATCAACAATCCATTCAGCCCAAAAACTGCTAGCAAATCTACAGGGCCAGTGGTGGTTCAAGAAGTTTTGCAAAGGAAACGAGAGCCTTGAAGATGAGGGCTCAGTGGCTGGCCGTCGGAATTTGACAATGACCAGCTGAGAGCATCGTGGAAGCTGATCCTCTTCCAACAACATAAGAAGTTGCCAAGGAACTAAATGTCAAACGTTCTACGGTTGTTCAGCATTTGAATCAAATGTTCAGTCACTGAGTTCTGTCCAGCTCTGTGACCCCATGAACCAAAGCACGCCAGGCTTCTCTGTCCTTTACTCTCTTGTGGAGTTTGCTCGAACTCATGTCCATTGTGTTGGTAAGGTCGTCCAACCATCTCATCCTCTGTTGCCTTCTCCTCCTCCTGTCCTCAGTCTTTCCCAGCAGCAGGGGCTCTTCCAATGTATTGGCTCTTTGCATCAGGTGGCCAAACTATTGGAGCTTCAGCTTCATCATCAGCCGTTCCAATGAATACTCAGGGTTGATTTCCTTTAGGATTGACTGGTTTGATCTCTTTGCAGTCTAAGGAACTCTCAAGAGTCTTCTCCAGCACCATACCTCAAAAGTATCAATTCTTCAGCTCTCAGCCTTCTTTATGCTTCAACTCTCACATCCATATATGAATATTGAAAAAAACATAGATTTGACTATACAGACATTTGTTGACAAAGTGATGTCTTTGCTTTTTAATACACTGTTTAGGTTTGTCATAGATTTTCTTCCAAGGAATAAACATCTTTTAATTTCTTAGCTTCAGTCATAATCTGCAGTGATTTTGTAGCCCAAGAAAATAAAATCTGTCACTGTTTCCACTTTTCCCCACCTGTTTGCCATGAAGTGGTGACACCAGATGCCATAATCTTAGTTTTCTGAATGTTGAATTTTAAGCCAGCTTTTAAACTCTCCTCTTTCACCCTCATCAAGAGGCTCTTTAGTTTCTCTTCATTTTCTGCCCATTAGAGTGGTGTCATCTGCATATCTGAGGTTATAGACATTTCTCCTGGAAAGCTTGATTCCAGCTTGTGCTTCATCCAGTCCAGTATTTTACATGATGTACTCTGCATATAAGTTAAATAAGCAGGGTGACAATATACAGCCTTGTCATACTCCTTTCCCAATTTTCAACCAGTCCATTATTCCATGCTCAGTTCTAACTTTGCTTCTTGACATGCATTTAAGTTTCTCAGGAGACAGGTAAGGTGGTGTGGTATTCCCATCTCTTTAAGAATTTTCCAGTTTGTTGTGATCCACACAGTCAAAGGCTTTAGCATAGTCAATGAAGCAGAAGTAGATGTTTTTCTCAAATTCCCTTGCTTTTTCTATGATTCAACAAATGTTAGCAATTTGATCTCTGGTACCTCTGCCTTCTCTAAATCCGGTTTGTACATCTGGAAGTTCTTGGTTCACGTACTGTTGAAGCCTAGCTTGAAGGATTTTGAGGATCACTTTGCTAGCATGTAAAATGGGTGCAATTGTGTGGTAGTCTGAACATTTTTTGGCATTGCCCTTCTTTGGGACTGGAGTCAAAACTGACCTTTTCCAGTCCTATGGTACTTTTGAGTTTTCCAAGTTTGCTGGCACATTGAGTGCAGCCCGTGAAGAAAATAGAAAGGTGAAGAAGCTCAATAAGTGGGTGCTTCAAAAGCTGACTGAAAAAAAAAATTTGTTTTAAAGTGTTGTCTTCTCTTATGCAATAACAATGAACCATTTCTCGAATGGATTGTGACATGGGATGAAAAGTGGATTTTATATGATAACTGGCAATGACCAGCTCAGTAGTTGGACCAAGAAAAACTCCAAAGCACTTCCCAAAGCCAAGCTTGCACCAAAAAAAGATCATGATCATTTGGCAGTCTGCTGCATGTCTTATCCACTACTACTTTCTGAATCCCAGATAAATCATTACATCTGAGTATTTTCAGCAAATTAATGAGATGCATTAAAAGCTGCAATGCCTACAGCCAGCATTGGCCAACAGAAAGGGCCAAATTCTTCTCCACAACAACACCTGACCCCACATTGCACAACCAATGCTTGAAAAGTTGAACGAACTGGGCTATGAAGTTTTGCCTTATCTGCCATAGTCATCTGACCTATCACCAACTGACTACCACTCATTCAAGCATCTCATCAACTTTTTGTAGGGAAAATGCTTCCACAACCAACAGGAGGCAGAAAATCCTTTCCAAGAGTTTGTCAAATCCCAAAATACAGATTTTTATGCTACAGGAATAAACAAACTTATTTCTCATTGGCAAAAAAAAAGTATCGATTGTAATGGTTCCTATTTTGATTAGTAAAGATGTGCTTGAACCTAGCTATAAATGATTTAAAATTCATGGTCTGAAATCACAATTACATTTGTAGCAGCCTAATAGCATTAGTATGTCCCTCAAAAGCTTTCCACTCTATATTTTCATGGGGAGAGGGGAGACTAAGAAAACTAGTTTATCCAGAATTATACAACTGAAGTAAATCATGATTATTTTGAAATGTTCTTGAAACTTTAGAAGATTGAAAGAGATACCAGTGGAGTGGAGTAAAAACAGCCTGGATTCAAGATCTAAGCTTTATTCCTCAGCAAGTCATCTCTGTGATGATCAATTTATCAAATCTCATGAGTCAAGCTTCTTCATATCTAAAAGGCAGATGTTAATGTTCACATTTGTAGTGATGTCATGAACATAACACTCGTTCATTGTTTCACACAGCTATTTTTAGTCAACTATTATATGCAAGCATTTTATTAAATGTTGGAATTTGAACTGAGGCATAGATTTAGTCATTAGGAAGCTCATAGTCCAACTGAGGGAGTGAGATTTAAAAATCTGATGGTCATCCACCATCCACTTTATAATAATTAAAGCCCTGATTTTCAGCTGGGCATATGGTCTTTCAGATTGCAAACTATATTTCTAAGCATCCCTTGCAGCTGGGTGTGGACATAGAGCTAAATTCTGACTAATAGAATATAAACAGAAAAGATCTGAACAAATTTCTAGTTATCTATTTATAGAGAAAGGACACCCATCCCTTTCCCCATTCCTTATCAAACCTCTTGGAACATAATTTTGGTATGGAGCCATCTTAGACCCTGTGGATGAGGGACAACCTTAAGGATTGTAAAGCAACAAGGTTTGAGGAGCATAGATTTCATGATAACTTCAAGGAGCAAATCAACACTTGATGGTTTATTGTCCAACAGATATCTGGAAGAGAAATACACTTCTGTCTTGTTTAATCTACTGTCCTCTAGAGTCTCTGTTAGACACCACTGTCATTTAGGAGTATAGGTTATATCTAAAGGGCAATGGGAGTCAGTGATAGGTTTTTAAAGAAAGTAATTTTGTCATATGTCCATTTTGGAATGTTGACTCTTGTTCAGCCTACAGAATTGATGGTGGGGATCACAAGATGGGAAGGAGAAAGAAGATTTAGGGGATTACTTCATTGATTGGAGGGAGAGGTTACAGTAGAAGTATTGGCTGTGGAAAGGAGCAGAAAAACTTGTAAGATAATAGATCTCTAGATACATAAGTCTACTTATGTCTAGAGGCAAACAAGAGTGACAAGTCAGGGAAGCATGCAGAGTTTCTGTTTATACAAGTGGGTAGTTGCTCAGTCACTCAGTTGTGTCCGACTCTTTGTGACACCATGGACTTCAGCACGCCAGGCTTCCCTATCCTTCATCGTCTCCCAGAGTTTGCTCAAACTCATGTCCATTGAGACGGTGATACCATCCAACCATTTCATCCTCTGTCATCCCCTTCTCATCTTGCCTTCAATCTTTCTCAGCATCAGGGTCTTTTCTAATGAGTCAGCTCTTCACATCAGGTGGCCAAAGTATTGGAGCTTCAGCTTCAGCACCAGTCCTTCCAATGAATATTCAGGATTGATTTCCTTGGGTAGTAGTCATATTTATTCACTGATATATAGAACACAGAATAAAATAAATTAACATATTTGGTACATGATAGGTGATCAACAAATGTAGCAATAATTTGTCAATTTACCGCCTCTTGCTATACTTTAAGGATTTTATAAACAAAATGTTGTTTCTCTACTCCTAGATATTTAAAATATCCAATGAAGTCATATAAGACCACAACTACAATTCTATCGGTGGTCTAACATTGGTGGGATATCACTGCTGCAGTATACCATTGTAAAAAACCAAAGTCTCATAAGTAAATAAGAACATCTAGAACCTAGAACCTATTTTAGCACAGACTGTTAATAACTGTGAAGGTTCAGAGATTTTCCTTTGCAAATTAACAAGTTAGCCTGCCTGAGTTTCATGAATGCTGGCAGAAAGCATGAGAAACCGGAGTCAAGAGCAAAGGGTTTGTAACTCTTGACAGTAGCAGTAGTCAGAATAGTACTTTTTTTACATTAGTTTCCTGAGTCCCAATTCTGACAGGATTCTGTGAAAAGAGACAAGTCAGGTGCTACTGGCCTGTGTGTGTGTGTATGTCTGTGTGTTATTCACTGAGCTGTGTCCAACTCTGTGATCCCATGGACTGTGGCCCACACCAGGCTCTTCTGCCCATGGAATTTGCCAGGCAAGAATACTGGAGAGGGTAACCATTCCCTTCTCCAAGGGGTCTTCCCAACCCAGGGATCAAACCTGGTCTCCTCCACTGCAGGTGAATTCTTTACTCTCTGGGCCATCAGAGAAGTTCGCTTGTACAAGTAGTAGGTTGTATTATAGGGCAGAAACCTTAAGCTTAGGAATCTTGAACCTTTTACAATGGACTATAGGGAAATACAGGCTGCCCTGGTGGCTCAGCTGGTAAAGAATCCACCTGCAGTGCAGGAGATCTGGGTTCAATCCCTGGGTTGGGAAGATCCCCTGGAGGAGGGAAAGGCTATCCACTCTGGTATTCCAGCCTGGAGAATTCCATGGACTGTATAGTCCATGGTGTCACAAAGAGTTGGACACAACTGAGTGACTTTCACTTTCATATAGGGAAATACACATTTTGCTCTAGAGGAAGACATTGCCTTGGTATCCCATGGTAATATATTTTCATTAGCAATATCTTTGAAAATATAGATAACAATAAAAACAGTGTTTCAGTTGCGAGATTTACAGAAATACAAGAGAACCATGGAACACTGGTCCTGATATTGACCAAATCCAGAAACTTAATTTTGGCTCCTACTTAATAGGATTGCAAAATCTTACATAGGAATATATGTGTCTTTCCTTATGTACTTTGGCCTAGATAAGACTCTTAAAACACTTATTGTTTATATGGGACAGTTCAGCACTTCATTCATTAAATTTGACTAACATTTATAAAAATCTTACTTTGGGCAAGACCTCATTCTCAGTACTTCTGTGAAATACAAAGATGGATAAAATATGGTTCAAGCCTTATAGCAAAACTCATAATCTAACAGAGGACTCCAGCATCTAAGACCTAACATAAAGACAGACTATGTAATGAAAGTAGAGAAAATTATGGGATAATAGGAGAGAAAATTATTGAGCTCAACTTTTAGAAAGAATTTGAGATGGAAAAGGAATGGATAGATCTTAATGGAGTGGGTGAATGAGTTGGTGTGAGGCAATAGAGATTTAAATATGTGTTTAAAGTTGATCACTGTGGCAACAACATTAAAAAAAATGGAGAGAAGACTAGACAATGAGATGTCTATAACTATTGTCCTAGGGAAAGCCTTAATGACAATTTGAAACAAGTATCAGTGTCAGTAGAAGAAAGGAAATTGACTGAAGAGGTAGGAGAAAGAATTGTGCCTCACTGTGTTGTTGAGAATGAGAGAAAGAAGACAATTAAAAACAATCCAGGTCAGATCAATAAAATTACCAAATCCTGGTTTGATAGCTACTTCTGTGTAAGTACATGACCTAACTTGAGGACTCCGTGTCTTCCTTTTTCCCTGGGCCCTGTGTTTGGCTTAAAGGTGAGTCTGTGATGCAAGCTAGTCTACTATACTCAAATCTAGAACTCTGACTCAAACTATTAGAAACAATTTCTCTTGGTTCTAGCCATAGAGATATTATGATATAACCCTTGTGGTACCACAAAGAGATTACAGGAAAGAAATTCATCTGAAAAAAAGGAAGCAAGATGAAGAAGTGAAGAGAGATGATAATATTATTTGAAACCTTCAAACCACCCATGTTGTGAATGAGAAACACTGCTGAATTTTTCAGTCTTGAGAGCTAATTCCTCTTGTTTGAGTTATGTTTCTTCTGTCTGCAACTGAAAACTCTTGCACTGAATCAAGACTGTTTCCCTTGAAACGTACGGAATTTTAGCCTATCCAACAGAGATGCTCTAGAAATCCTTGCTTCCATAAGTACAAGGTTGGACTACATGATATCTAAATCTCTTCCAATTCCCAGTGTCTGTGGTAAAGTGAACTTTAAAGGAGCATCGGGAGAGGGGGATGCATTGGCACTAGTACTGCATCTGTGGAACACAGCCTTGTAAACGCCTTTGCATCCCCTATACTGTATTTAAATACAGCAAAATCTATTCCATAGAACATATATAAGTACTTCTCTGCACTCTTTTAGTTAGATAACAGAATAAAAGAATAAGGTTTAAGAAAAAAAAGGCAAAACTCATGTTGAAACATCATCAGCATAATGCAGTGAGAAATGTAGTCAGCCCCTTTTATACACACATCAATCATGGCAGAACCAGAAATGGATATACAGCCTCATTCGGAAGTGTCTCACAGAATCATTTTAGAACACTGAGCCATAAAGCTCTTAGCTTAATGAGTTGGTAACATTTTGCAGATTTGCTTAAAACACGTTGCCTTCCAGACTGTGTTAACAGACTCTAATGCTTCTTGCCAACACACTCATCCTAAACAATTACATTAAGATCCATAAGGCCGTGTTTACAGTTCTGAGAAGTCAATGTATTGTTAATGGGCCATAAACTATCCTCTGACTCAATGGCTTGCCTTTTTGAAATTTGTGTAATAGTCAACAGAAATTTTCCAACATCTACTTGGCATAGAAGTGGAATTAGCTTCAGGGCTATAAAACTGAATGCTGAGATGCCTCCCTTCCCCACATTTCTGATCTGATGTGCTTTTTATATAGAATAAAACAATTTACACAAAAATTTCAAGGGAGATTATTGCCATAGTTTAGAGTAGTTTTTTTGTTATTAGAAAAAAGTAAATAATCATGAGGAACCATAAAAAAGTCTTATATGCACAATATCCTCAATTTTCTCTCAAGGAGTTTTTCAAATCTCTTGTGAAATAGCTGCATCAGTGAATCACAAATAGTCTGTGAACAGACACTCATTGCAGCTTCATGGTTGTCATGCCTGTTATCATCTGTTTCTGGTTGCCAAAAACCCAGTTGTTTCAAACCACTGTTTTTATTTTCCTATAAAACTCTGTGACTGCCTCTCATACCTGTTTTCCATCTTCTTATCTTCCTTGTCTCTTTTTATTCTGTTTCTCTACTATTTTTGCTTTATCTCCTCCTCACTCCAGGCACCCTTCTTGTTTTAGGCTAACAAATCTCAGTTCCTTCTTTCCAGATGGTTTCACTTTCTCTTACTGATAATTTAGATTTGTTCTCAATGCATTTTTTGAATTAACCAGATCATGCTTTGCAAGCCTTGCTCCCTGTTGCGTTTTATTCCCATCCTTGTAATCTCTCAATGATTTGCTCATTTGACATGTGTATACATTAATCTGCCACTGTGGGCAAAGAATTATTCTGGGTACTGTGAAAATACCAAGATATCTGGATTCCAACATCAAGGAGTTTGTCATTACTAAGAGAAGCTATATCACACAAATATCCTTGACATACATAAATAATTTTCCCTTCTTAGGTCTCTTAACTGATAGATGGCAAACACAGAGGAAAGTTTTTGTCTCTCTCACTTTAGGAACCCTAAAGATGATGTGGCACTGAAGGCTGTTAGTCTGAGTTCAGTTCAGTTCAGTTCAGTTCAGTTGCTCAGTCGTGTCAGACTCTTTACGACTCCACGAACAGCAGCACGCCAGGCCTCCCTGTCCATCACCAACTGCCGGAGTTTATTCAAACTCATGTCCACTGAGCCAGCAATGCCATCTAACCATCTCATCCTCTCTCATCCCCTTTTCCTCCCATCGTCAATGTTTCCCAGCATCAGGATGTTTTCAAATGATTCAGTTCTTCGCATCAGGTAGCCAAAATATTGGAGTTCCAGCTTCAAATTCAGTCCTTCCAATGAACATTCAGGACTGATTTCCTTTAGGATGGACTGGTTGGATCTCCTTGCAGTCCAAGGGACTCTCAAGAGTCTTCTCCAACACCACAGTTCAAAAGCATCAATTCTTCGGTGCTCAGCTTTCTTTATAGTCCAACTCTCACATCCATACATGACCACTGGAAAATCCATAGCCTTGACCAGATGGACCTTTGTTGGCAAAGTAATGTCTCTGCTTTTTAATATGCTGTCTAGGTTGGTCATAACTCTTCTTCCAAGGAGCAAGTGTCTTTTAATTTCATGGCTGCAGTCACCATCTGCAGTGATTTTTAAGCCCAAAAAAATGAAGTCTGCCAATGTTTCCACTTTTTCCCCATCTATTTGCCATGAAGTGATGGGACCAGATGCCATATGTTAGTTTTCTGAATGTTGAGCTTTAAGCCAACTTTTTCACTCTCCTCTTTCACTTTCATCAAGAGGCTCTTTAGTTCTTTACTTTCTGCCATAAGGATGGTATCATCTGCATATCTGAGGTTATTGATATTTCTCCCAACAATCTTGATTCCAGCTTTCTCAGTTAGACTGAGAAAGCAGCCCATATACCAGCCTTCCCAGTCCTCGTCTCTGGCGTGCTGCTTGGCCTGAAATTGGTATTGAACGCAAGCCACCAGGGAACCCCGGTAATAGTGACAGCTAATATGTAATCTCTGCTTACTACATTTTAGGCATTATTCTAAGTATGCTGCAAGTATTATCTCATCTGGACAAAAACTTCTAAAAACAAGAAAATTATTATACCCCATTTAATGGATGATGCCAACTAGGCACAAAGGTTTAAGTTTTCCGAAGCGATGCAGTCTAGAAGCAGTGGGTTCAGACCTCAAACCCAGCCCATCTGGTTCTAGAACCCACACTCTCACCCACAAAGTCAAATGACAGGACATGGAGAATAGCCTGCATCCTCCACCCTCTCCTTTATCCTGCATCACCTCTCCTAAACTGCCACGATGTCACCTTCTCAACAGGCCTACACTGATTAACCCCCTTAAAATTGCAGCACTCCTGATCACCAAAATATGTTATTCCTTTCTCTGTTCCCTTAGGACCCAGGCTAAATCATTTACACTCTGGGCATCCCAAGCCACAGCCTTCTCTCTGGAAGCTTCCTCTAGACTGATCCTGAGTGAGCCATAGTCAGTGTCTCCAGAAGAACCCAATGTCTCCATGACACCTGGTTTGTATATTCTTGTGATACTTTTAGAACATAAGCATACATTGTCTGAGTCAGTAGGAACCGTGTGAACTGACTACTGGTACTTTATAGATTGTACTATTTAAATCAGAGTTTAATATTGACGTGCAAATGGAAAAATGTAGGTTTTATAAGAGGATGGATAACCCACGATAAAAACTCATGTGTCCTATTTTCATAATCAGGTTTATAATTGAACTCTATTCTGGCTTGATCTTTATGACTTTCTAACAAAAGCATTTTTACTTGAGTCCTGATGTGAAAACACCATTTGCCTCAAAGCAAGAAAACCTAACCTATTGGATAGGAAAATACTAGTATTTGTACTGTTTATAGAATTGTTATAGTAGAAAAAATGCCATTCTCTTCTCCAGGGGATCTTCCCAACCCAGGGATCGAACTCAGGTCTCCCACATTGCAGGCAGATTCTTTACCAGCTGAGCCACCAGGGAAGCCCAAGAATTCTGCACTGGGAGTCAAATTCTAGGATTCTATAAATAACTTTCAGTTCAGTTCAGTTCAGTTGCTCAGTCGTGTCCGGCTCTTTGCGACCCCATGAACTGCACCACGCCAGGCCTCCCTGTCCATCACCAACTCCCGGATTTTACTCAAACTCATGTCCATCGAGTCAGTGATGCCATCCAGCCATCTCACCCTCTGTCGTCCCCTTTTCCTCCTGCCCCAAATCCCTCCCAGCATCAGGGTCTTTTCCAATGAGTCAGCTCTTCACATGAGGTGGCCAAAGTATTGGAGTTTCAGCTTCAACACCAGTCCTTCCAATGAACACCCAGGACTGATCTCCTTTAGGATGGACTGGTTGGATCTCCTTGCAGTCCAAGGGACTCTCAAGAGTCTTCTCCAACACCACAGTTTAAAAGCATCAATTTTTCAGCACTCAGCTTTCTTCACACAATTCTCACATCCATACATGACCACTGGAAAAACCATAGCCTTGTTTAGAAGGACCTTTGTTGGCAAAGTAATGTCTCTGCTTTTTAATATGCTATCTAGGTTGGTCATAACTTTCCTTCCAAGGAGTAAGCATCTTTTAATTTCATGGCTGCAATCACCATCTGCAGTGATTTTGGTAACTTTAGTGCCAAAAAATTGTGTGGCAATGGATAACTCATTTTTTCTTCTATAGATTTGTGTAACTCAACTAGAAAATATTTCAGCTTCTTACCAATTATCAGATTTAATGATTTTCTGAAATGCTCAAAGAAACTAAAATTCAGTGGTCCTGGTCATTATATGGGATTTGAATACTCATGCAAACTTGGGTGAATTATAAGAAGTTTGACTGTAAGTTCTTCTTTGCCTGGGACAGTCCCAGTTTGCAATATTCTTGCATAATTATTAGCTGCACCTCCTTTCTTAGCTTCTTTTTAAAATATTTTTCATTAGTTTTCACCTTGTGTTAATTTACATCTTTAAGATTTCAAAGTAATTTTTTACTGTCATTCTTTTTTTATCTTGTTGTTTTATTGAGATATAACTGACATAGAGCCCTGTGCAAAGTATACAGCATACTGATGTAACAAACGTATATTGTGAAATGATTGCCACAGTATGTTCAGTTAACATCACTTACCTCCTATAGTTACAAAGATAATTTTATTCTTTGATGAGAACTTTTAGGATCAGTTCTTTTAGCAGTCTTCAAATACACAATATAGCAGTATTAAATATAGTCATTCCATTGTACTTACATCCCCAGTACTTATTCATGTTTAACAAGAAGCTTGTACTTTTTTATCCTGTTCCTCCACCCTTACTCCATACCTCTGAAAATCACAAATATGATCTCTATTTTTGTAAGTTAGGCATTTTTTAGATTCTACATATATGTGAAATCATATAGGATTTGTCTTTCTCTATCTGAATTATTTTACTTAGAATAATGCTCTGAAGATCCATCCTTGTTGTCACAAATGGCAGAATTTCCTTTTTATGGCTGAATAGTATTCCACTGTGTGTGTGTGTGTGTGTATGTGTGTGTTTTCATATACCTGGGTTGCTTCCATGTCTTAGCTGTTGTAAATAATGATGCAATGAACATAGGGGTGAGGATATTTCTTCAAAATAGTTATCTCATTTCATCTGAGTATATGCTCAGAAGTAGAATTGCTGGATCATATGGTAGTTCTATTTTAAATTTTTTGAGGACCCTCCATAAAGCTATACCAATTTACTTCCCCTCCAACAGTGCACAAGGATTTTCTTTGCTCTGCATTCCTGTTAGCATTTGCTATCTCATATATTTTTGATGATAGCTATTCTATTAGGCATGTGGTGATATATCATTGTGATTTTGATTTGTGTTTTCCTAATTATTAGTGATGTTGAACACCTTTTCATGTATCTCTTCTCTTGAATATCTATGAAAATGATATTCATTTCATTGGAATGAATGAAAAATGTCTATTGGAAAAATGTCTATAGGACATTTTTGGAAATGTATATTTCCAAAATTGGAAAAATGTCTATTCAGGTCCTTTGCCCATTTTTCAATCAAGTTATTTGGGTTTTTTCTATTAATTATATAAATTATTTATATATTTTGAGTATTAACCTCTTATACGATGTATGAATTGCAATTATTTTTCTCATTATGTAGGTTGCATTTCATTTTGTTGATTATTCCTTCAAATGAATATTCATTTTTTAACATATTAACATTAGTAATATGATTCATTTTTTGTTTCTGTGTTTCAATATTATACTTGTATACTTGTATTTTGATAGAGGTTTTGTTTTTTTATCTCTCTGCTCCTAATGGGGTCATACAAGCTCCTGTTAATGTTTTTCACTTAATGATACATCAAGGACATTCTATAAAATACACAAATATGTTTCTAACTTATTTGCATGTATGTGTGTTCAGATTCTTATCTAATGAGCTCTTACTGTTCTAGGGTTGATCCCCAGATATCAGATCAGTGGGTCAAAGTATATGTGGATCTTTAATTTTAAGGTATATATTGTTATTTTACTTTCCCAAAAGCCATAAAAACTTGTGTTTTCATAAGCACTGTATTGAGTTACACTCCTTTTTGAAATTGATTTTCTTTGCTAATTATGGTAATCAGTATCAAACATAAACAATTGAAAAAGCAACTCTCAGCATCCTCAGATTCAGGTGAGCCTGATGCTTTTCTTGTAATGAAAGTGATCATGGTAAAACCTGCCTATAATTCCCTTTGCTAGACATTTATGAGCTTGAGGGGACTACGATGTTCCTTGTCTTCATGTGCTCTCTCTACCATGAACCTTAGGAGTATAAACTTTGCATTTCTGTCTTCACTTATATTTGTCTAGGAGTATGCTTTTAACTCAATAACCAGAAGGGTTGGGCAGAAAAGACGGAAGATGAAGGAACACATGAATAAAACCTATAAAAGTGAAGATTATGTGACTTAGTCCTAAAATGGTATCCAATTTACACAAATCCTCTCCCTCCCAGTAATAAATAAAACGCAGTCCCATTTTTTATTCATGGCTCTCAGATTATATTAAAGAGAGGATAATTCATGATCAATCCTGAAATTCCATACCTCTTACCTCTCCTTTGTCTGCTTTTCTGCTCTGGAGAACCCCACATTCTTCAGATTTCATCATTCACCAAATTTCCCCCTTATCTTCAGTCTTCTTCAATTCCTGCTCCCTCTGCCTCTATCTCTTTCTCTGTTATTTATTTTGTAGATTATGTTAACGTCTTTGCCAAGCCTTTTCCTTCTTCCTACCTGTAATCATTGCGTATTATTTAATGTTCTGTATCTTTCAGTCTCTAGTCTATACAGTTTACTATATTAACTCATTTAATTCTCAAAATAACCCTGTAGGAGTAATTCCTTTATTATCCCTGGTTTAAAGGCATAAAGAGGTTAAGTAAATTGTCCAAGTTCCCACAGTGGGTAAGCAACAAAGCCGAACTTTAAACCAGGGAGTCTGGCCCCAGAGCCTGTGTAATTAACCGATCTGTTCTACTGCCCCCGTAGCGCAGTCCTTTCCTCTGAAGGTGCGTCTTGAAGTGCAGGATTCTCTTTGATGATTCAGATAAAGGAGGATATTAATAAATGCTATCCTGTCACAGTCACATAAACAATTTAAATGGCTATAGGTGAGACTAATTTGATTTCCTGTGGTGGATGGATATAGATATTTTCTATTTCTTTTAGTTTGACTGGCTATGTTCCTAGTCTTAGTATTCAAAATTCATTAAGCTCAATATTCACATTGAAAGAAACTAAAATTTCAAAGGGCAAATTCTGTGGTCCCTAATATTCAAAGAAACTGCAAATTTGTGGAGAGATAAAGATTAACAACTTTGGAATAATTAAAGAACTATAGATATGTTCTATAAGCTCTTGCTAACTCTCTAATCACTTCTCAGAAGAATTCAAAAGGTTTCTTCTCTTCCAGTTGCATTATAGCCTACAATTTGGTGACCTTATCAGTTCCTATATATTCAATATAGTCTCAGTGTAAGTTACTGGGAAATTCGCATTATCTTTTCACTTATTTTAAAGCTATAAGCAGAAAAATTTTACTTGCCACTGAAGGTCTCCCTTGAGTGTCTGTGAGCCTGTCTAGAAAACATCACAAAAGGGCAATACATACATATTGTTTAAGAATATAACTCAAAGAAAGAGATGAGCATTCTAATTGCTGATCATTAGTTTTGTATCTTGGCTCATTTTTTTCTCAGGCAAACCAAATTAGTGCTTGAGTTTTTCATTGAAATAATAGTTATTTAACTTGAAAGCTGCTATATAGATAAGAAATGGATGAGTATAGATGCTAGATAGATATTAAGCATCAGTACACCATAAATGAAATGGAAAGGATACATTAAGAAAACTTTGGACAATCAGCAACCTCAAAAATACTATCACTGTGTTATGAAATAAGGATAAGAATTTTCTGAAGCATCATTCCTAAGCCTATTGGTTGTGTTATGAAACTAAAGAAGAGAATTGTTTGCAGAGTTATATCAAGAAAAGAATGAGAATAGTACAGTAGGAACAAATAAATGAGAATCAAGAACAGACAAGTAATATAAAATAACTTACTGTATGCACCAGACGTCCAAGAGCCACATGCAGGAATTGACAGTTTTTGTATTCCAGGGGTAATATGAAGGGAAAGGTTACCTTTGGAAACAATGCAAATAAAATGTCAAACATCCTGAAAATGAATTATGTGTAGGTTGCTTCTTTTATCATGAATGACCAAGCATAGTCAAAGGTGGAATTTAAAACTTATAAAGTTTTATAAGATTCTAGAAGAGTTTTTACCCCCTTTAATAAATCCTTCAGTTTGAGAAATGGGAGAGATAATTGTGAATAAGATATAATTCTTCACTTATTAAAAGTCTAATTTTTATAATTACATATAATTATCAAAATTATAAAATATTACCTACTATATAGTAGGTTTCTTATTAAAATCAATTGGCACATTCATATATAATCATTAATAAATGTTAATTTTAAAAACACTATTCTTAAATAATTGCTATTCCTTAGTTTCCCCCTTAAATATATATTTCCCACCTCTCTCATATTATATAACATATTTTAAATTTCTATTTTATTTTATTTTTGCTTTTGTTATTATTCATTCCATTTCTTTTGGTAAGAATTCCCTGAATTTTCTCTAAGTGGGCTAATCCACTTTTGTATCAGGTCCAGGGTGGAAGGATGACTGTCAAATTCCATGCCTCTGGATAATGCTTGTTTGAAGAAAGACAATGTGATTAAAAACAAAATTAATCAGAACAATGAGAATTTATCTTAAGCTCTTGCTGGAGTGACTGGGAAAGGGGATTTGTTGAATTTGAATCTGGGAGTAGGGAGGACTGAAACTTCTAGAATCACCATACTACCATCTAGGGACCGTATATTTGAGATGGAAGTCAATACAGAAGAAGCAGAGCCAAAAATAGAGAACTGATGTGATGTGGGTAACTGAGGCCTCTGGATCAAGCTGCATTTTTAAATTGTTCATTCACACTAACTAACAACTTTCTTTTGTTTAGGCCAACTTTGACTATACTCTCATACTTCTGAGAACCTCACTCTCCCTGTCTCTGTCTCACATTCAGAAGAAGAAACTATACCACACCCTCCCCTTCTCTTATCCCTTATAACCTGAGTCCTTCAGTGAGAGGATTTCCAATGTGTAAAACAAACAAAAAAATACATAAAAATATCTTTTCTGACATTTTCCAGCTGAAAAGTTCTAGAAATTCTGATATTTCCATGTATTAAGAGGTTCATATATCAAAACTAAGTAAATGTAACACTGAAACAGAAAATACTGGCTTTTTGAAGTTATACATTGTGCTGTCTTCAGCAGAAAGGAAAAAAAAATCTTTGCTTCAGAAGAAATTTGCAAACAGTTATGATTTACGTGAGTAAATAAGTTATTCAATTATTTTAGGAAATTCATTCTCTATATTGAAAAGGAGAGCAAAAATGAGCAATAGTAAGTTCCAAGATACTTTGGCATTAGCTTCTGATGTACCTAGGGGCATGGACATGACCCCCTCTTCACACAGTGGAAAATCCTCATACTGATGTCTCTGCCTCAAAAATGAAGGAACTGTAAGTGACTCCTCTGAGGGCAAGAAGCCAAAATTAGCTAGTATTGAATCAAGACTCAAATGCTAGTTCTTTTAATCCCATATATTGTGATCTCTAATTGAACACAAACTTTTCCCCATACTTAGTTAATTTCAGTTCAGTTCAATTGCTCAGCCATGTCCAACTTTCTGCAACCCTATGGACTGCATCACACCAGGCTTCCCTTTCCATCACCAACTCTTGGAGCTTGCTCAGACTCATGTCCACTGAGTCAGTGATGCCATCCAACCATCTCATCCTCTGTTGTCCCCTTCACCTCCTGCCTTCAATCTTTCCCAGCATTAGTTTATTTAAATATCTGTAAAATAAAAAATACAATATTTACTATATTTATTTAAAAATGCATGACCAATCAGACCTGTATATACAGTTTTAAACCCATGTTGTTTGAGGGCTATTGGATACTTGTATATAGCTGTAAAAATTAAAACTATTATTAGGAGCCAGTCATATTCATGTGCTGGTACTGCTGCATTTTTAGTTTGTTTCTCTTGGAATCCTAATACCAAATGCTAGGAGTGGGTCATAGCTGGGTTTGTTGGGAAAACAGAACTAATAGGCTTGGACTGAGACAGATGGAGAATGGGGTGAGTTAAGGACAGAGAAAGAAGAATCTGATGGGTGACAGCTGATACAGGAAGTGTTTAAAATCTCAAGGGCAAGATTC
This sequence comes from Cervus canadensis, assembly GCF_019320065.1. Lineage (NCBI taxonomy): Eukaryota > Metazoa > Chordata > Mammalia > Artiodactyla > Cervidae > Cervus > Cervus canadensis. The sequence continues at coordinate 23,436,858 of NC_057389.1, read as the reverse complement.
AAAGCAGGAGGGACATAAAATCTGAAGACTGTGGTTTCTGGTCCAGTGGCACAGACTGCTTCCTGCAGCATCTCTTCAGTACTCGGGATAGCTCCCAAAATACATAAGTACTTGAACTACAGCCAGAGCTTTTATCCCTAAAGGCTTTTTATCCACAACCCAAGCAGCTGACCAGCTCTTTCTCCTTAAGCAAAATGTTCTGATCAAGAAGTTTTTAATGTTGCTAAATTCATTTTCTATGATCTGGAGTTAAACCTCCAAGATTTCCCATCTTGGTATCAAATCAAAAAGTCATGAATTTGTGTCCTAGTCTTCTTTTTCTGTAGCATCTACAAGCATTATTCTAGAGCTATTATTTCACATACCTGAGAAGATAAGAAAAGAATATTTGTTGGAAGAGTGTTAAAATACCGAAGTTACAGAAGTAACTTGAATAATCATCTGTATCAGAATAAATAAATTGAATATCTATATAAAATATATAGAGTAATAAACAACACATATACATTGGCACACAGTTGATGTAGCTTAATTTTTATGATATACTATTCAAGTCATTTTTAAAGATGGAAGTAGGAGATAAGTAAGAGTAAGAGATGTAAGAGATAATAAATATGTTGTGGAACAGTATGAACACTCTATTTCCACCTATGGGAAAAATAGATTAAATATGCATGAGTGTATGAAAAAATTGCTAGAAGAATATACAATAAAACTAATAATAGACTCAAGGTCTATTATAGACAGGTCTATAGAACAGTATGAATTTTTTACCTTGTGCACATATTACTTTTTTCAACAAAAATGCAGTTATAAATATATTCTAAAAGTAAATTTAAAGGAATAAATAGTTATAGTCCTAGCTATCATGCTTCTTTGTTTAGATTTGAGCTACTTCCATTAATAGGTCTAGCAAGTTCCCATAAGCCTAAGCCATTGAACATAGTTTCCTGTGGTATGTCACTATGCTAGTTTTTTGTTTTTGTTTTCTAATTTCTTTCTCTAAAACTTAAAAAACTAAACTTGAATCACGGGCAACAAAACAAATACTCAATTATTGGGAAGTCCAACTTTATGTTCAAAATCTTGTTTGTGATTCTTAAACTTGAATTAAAGAATACTAGAACAGATCATTCTGTGCTTATTATAGTTAAGAGCGTTCTTACACAGAAATCAGCTGCCAACAATTTCTCAGAATTTCATCCCATTGCAGAGCACATGATTGCAGAATGAATCAGTATCTCAGAAATCTAAAAAATTCTGAAAAAGAACATCTCATATGTGGCCTAGAGAAAAGGGTAGGAAGGGGGACTTAGGAAGGGGGACAAAGAAAAATTATTTAATCTTTAAGCATCATTTATAATAAAGAGGAGAAATTTTTACCTAAGAGGTCTTTTAGCTGTAATAAGATACATATAAGAAATGTTCTTCAGATTTAGGTTTGAACATAAGTTGTGAATGGCAAAACATTTATTTACATAAAATTTAAATATAAAAGGCAGGAATTTACTGGTCTACTGTGAAAAGCAGACAGTGATCTCTATTTCTTGTCACATATGTGTGAAAAAATGGTGGTTTGCTCAATAGATAAAAAGATGAATTTCCTGTTACTGAACTTAGGGGACAGACATTCTGTTAGAAGAATCTAGTCAAGAAATGCAAGACAGACCAAGATAAGGCTACATTAAAATATTCTTCCTGCCTTGAAAAGACATGACAATATGCTGATAGTATTTATCTCTGGTGGGATCATGTTTTATCTACACTTCAGTGTATCATATTAATATGTATACTTCTTTATATTTTCCAGGATCCCTACTGTAATCGTGCATTACTTTAGGGGGAAAAAAATGTCTATTGTTAGAGGCTATGACAGTCCAAAGTGATGATTCAGCTATGAATAAAACAGGACTCATGAATATAATATGCAGTACAAATTACAGTAAATGTACCTGGCATTACTTTGTCCCTTTGGTTTTAAACAAGAACACACATTTAAATTAAATTGTATAATAGGTATCACTACTTAATTTACAGGGTACAGGACAGCCATGCTTTTCTGTAAATCTTTGCCCCCCAGTGATCATTTGATCTCTCCTCTGCATCCCCAATTATTGCTAGCTTTACCAACCATTTGATATTTTATTTTGTTATTGTCCTATTTCAAAGTCCTGTCTGACTCTGTGGCCTTGTGAGTTTTATACTGACATTTATTATTCGTGTGTGTACATGTGTGTGGTCTTTCCAACTATTACATGGTATCCTCCTTGAGGATAATAATGAAATCTTATAGCTCTATGTAGCCTCTAAATGCCAGCTCAATATTTTGATTATTGTAAAATGTTAAGTAAATAATTGTTGATTTGTAGCATAACCTTAATTGATGAAATGGAGGTTGTGTAATTAAATATATCATCATATTAACTGACCTAAAAACATAAGGCATAAACAAAATCTTCATTGAATACTTTATTGAGTAAAATAGATGTTTCACCTCACTCCTCCCCCTGAAAATATTGATAGAGACCTGTATGGTCTGGAGGACACACTAGGGTTTATTTTTAAGCCCTAAAATGCCAGATAGTTAAATTCAACATTGTGACAGGTACAACCACTTAGCCCCAAGATTAAATGAAATCCTTTTCTCAACCTTCCCGGGTGGAAGAATAGCAACAGTTGGTATGCCAGAATCACCTGACTTCTGTAATTTTATTTCATAGCTTTGTTAATCACCTCTGTGGCTCATAGTGGTACTTGGAAGAAATAATGATGAAATGATGATCTGTTTCCATCTTTATTTCCTCTATTTAGGTTCAAAGGGAAAGTATACGAATGTTATCAAAGACCAGATCCACTATTTGGGCTTTTATTCCCAGTCTATTTAGAAACCAGTTCTTTTAAGTGCATCTTATCTTTAATCAGCCTCCCATTTCCTCCTTCTCTTTGAACTTGAACCATTTCCCTCTTCTGAAAAATAATTTGACCTTGCTAATTAAGACTCTAATTTTGTGCACTAATTCAAACATTTCTGGCCTATATTTCTTTACCTTCTGTCCTCCATTTTGATACTATTTACTTGTTATCTTCCTTTCATCTGAAAAGTCATTGAACAGAGGTTGCAGTCTACATAAATGTACCCTAGAAATGCTCTGTGCACAACCAGGATAAATGCATGTGGTGGTCTTGCTGACCTCACTCCAACTGCCTTCCCCAATCCTCACCACATTTCAAATTTATACTGCATGTAGCTCCCAGGTTACTTTACCTAATTGTGTGTGTGTGTGTGTGTGTGTGTGTGTGCACTCAGTCATGTCCTACTCTTTGTGACCCTATGGACTGTGGCCTACCAGGCTCCTCTATCTGTGGGATTTTTCCCAGCAAAAATACTGAAGTGGATTGCCTCTTTCCTCCTCCAATAATTTTCCTAAAATATAATTCAAACATTTCTTGAATGGAGCGAGGTCTAAATGACTGACTCTATTTCAGTGCTCACCAATCATCTTACCCACTTCCTTCCTACTTTTGCACAGAGAACTTTCACTCCAGTCACATCCGTCTCCTAAGCAGACTTTTCCCATTGCCATTGCTTCATCATTTAGCATGTGCCATCTTCCTACTTACAACTTTCTACCCACATCAATATCTATGTAACTTCTATATACTCTTCAAAGCCCAGTTTAAAGTTTGCATCTCTATGACACTTTAATGACTCCTTGACTTGCTAGAATTTCTCCATCTTCTCCCTGATTCCTATACTATTTATTACTATCTGACTTTTTATTATAATTATTTGTAAATATGTATATGCTCTGTCTTTACATTTGGTTGAAACTTCTAGGTGTCAGAGACCAAATATTATAATTTTTTGTAGCTTTAAAATTATGCAGCACAACATCTTATATATAGTGATGTACTTGGTGAAATTTGATATGATAACATGATTTTCAATAATTAGTAGGTTTTTATAACTATGCCTACTATAATTATGTTAACAAGTCCAAGCTTGTAGTGCTCAACACAAAACAGGCCAATAAATATAGGTAAGTTGTTGGGGCAAGGAATCGAGTTAATACTCTTATTCACAGAGTAAGCAGGGATCAAGATGTTGGGCCAGTGTCTCAAAGAACCATCTCGCCCTGGTTTGGGATGCTAGTTTCTTTTATAGAATGAAGAGGAGGAGGTAAAGAGGTTAAGTAAAAGATAGTCAGTTCAGTTGCTCAGTCATGTCTGACTCTGAGACCCCATGAATCACAGCACGCCAGGCTTCCCTATCCATCACCAACTCCCGGAGTTTACTCAAACTTATATCCATCGAGTCAGTGATGCCATCCAGTCACCTCATCCTCTGTCGTCCTCTTCTCCTCCTGCCCTCAATCGTTCCCAGCATCAGGTCTTTTCCAATGAGTCACCTCTTTGCATCAGGTGGCCAAGGTATTGGAGTTTCAGCTTCAGCATCAGTCCTTCCAATGAACACCCAGGACTGATCTCCTTTAGGATGGACTGGTTGGACCTGCTTGCAGTCCAAGGGACTCTCAAGAGTCTTCTCCAACACCACAGTTCAAAAGCATCAATTCTTCGGTGCTCAGCTTTCTTCACAGTCCAACTCTCACATCCATACATGACCAATGGAAAAACCATAGCCTTGACCACACGGACCTTTGTTGGCAAAGTAATGTCTCTGCTTTTTAATATGCTGTCTAGGTTGGTCATAACTTTCCTTCCAAGGAGTAAGCGTCTTTTAATTTCATGGCTTCAATCACCAACTGTAGTGATTTTGGAGCTCAGAAAAATAAAGTCTGACACTGTTTCCACTGTCCCCCATCTATTTCCCATGAAGTGATGGGACCGGATGCCATGAACCTCATTTTCTGAATGTTGAGCTTTAAGCCAACTCTTTCACTCTCCTCTTTCAGTTTCATCAAGAGGCTTTTTAGTTCCTCTTCACTTTCTGCCATAAGGGTAGTGTCATCTGCATATCTGAGATTATTGATATTTCTCCCAGCAATCTTGATTCCAGCTTGTGCTTCTTCCAGCCCAGCGTTTCTCATGATGTACTCTGCATATAAGTTAAATAAGCAGGGTGACAGTATACAGCCTTGACGTACTCCTTTCCCAATTTGGAACCAGTCTATTGTTACGTGTCCAGTTCTAACTGTTGCTGCCTGACCTGCATATAGGTTTCTCAAGAGGCAGGTCAGGTGGTCTGGTATTCCCATCACTTTCAGAATTTTCCACAGTTTATTGTGATCCACACAGTCAAAAGTTTTGGCATGGTCAATAAAGCAGAAATAGATGTTTTTCTGGAACTCTCTTGCTTTTTCGATGATCCAGCAGATGTTGGCAATTTGATATCTGGTTCCTCTGCCTTTTCTAAAACCAGTTTGAGCATCTGGAAGTTCACGGTTCACATATTGCTGAAGTCTGACCTGGAGAATTTTGAGCATTACTTTAGTAGCGTGTGAGATGAGTGCAATTGTGTGGTAGTTTGAGCATTCTTTGGGATTGCCTTTTTTTGGGATTGGAATGAAAACTGACCTTTTCCAGTCCTGTGGCCACTGCTGAGTTTTCCAAATTTGCTGGCATATTGAGTGCAGCACTTTCACAGCATCATCTTTCAGGATTTGAAATAGCTCCACTGGAATTCTATCACCTCCACTAGCTTTGTTCGTAGTGATGCTTTCTAAGGCCCACTTGACTTCACATTCCAGGATGTCTGGCTCTAGGTGAGTGATCACACCATCGTGATTATCTGGGTTGTGAAGATCTTTTTTGTACAGTTCTTCTGTATATTCTTGCCACCTCTTCTTAATATCTTCTGCTTCTGTTAGGTTCATACCATTTCTGTCCTTTATCGAGCCCATCTTTGCATGAAATGTTCCCTTGGTAACTCCAATTTTCTTGAAGAGATCTCTAGTCTCTCCCATTCTGTTGTTTTCCTCTATTTCTTTGCATTGATCACTGAAGAAGGCTTTCTTATCTCTCCTTGCTATTCTTTGGAACTCTGCATTCAAATGGGAATATCTTTCCTTTTCTCCTTTGCTTTTTGCTTCTCTTCTTTTCACAGTATTTGTAAGGCCTCCTCAGACAGCCATTTTGGTTTTTTGTATTTCTTTTCCATGGGGATGGTCTTGATCCTTTAATAATTAACTTGTAGCAAAAGCAAGGGAATATAAAGATTAAAGTAAAAGAGACAGACATGGAGTCAGATTTGATTTTCCTGACTGCTGTTACAGTCATATTTTGGCATCTTATAACAAAGATAAATTAGTTTATTGCACAGGGGTGGTTTGATTTTTTGGTACTCTGTGTGTGTGTGTGTGTGTGTGTGTGTGTGTGTGTGCGTGCGCGTGCTTACATGCACATGCTCACACATCAAGTTACTTCATCTAAATCCTCCTGCTTGACTTGAGCACGACTGAGCAATTTAACATACACACACATACAAAGGACCACACTGAACATCAAGTTTCTGAAAAGTCCCTTAGTAAAAGGGAGGTTACCCTTCATGGATCACACCACATGTTGTGGTGAAGGGGCTTGTGTAACTCAGTGAATCTATGAGCCATGCCATGCAGGGCCCCCAAAGATGGACAGGTCACAGTGAAGAGTTCTGACAAAACATGGTCCACTGGAGAGGAAAGGCAAACCACTCTAGTATTCTTGCCATGAAAACCTCATGAACAGTACAGAAAGGCAAAAAGATACGACACCAGAAGATGAATCCCCCAGGTCAGAAGATGTCCAATATGCTGCTATGGAAGAGTGGAGGGCAATTACAAATAGTTCCAGAAAGAATGAAGTAGTTGGGCCAAAGTGGAAATGACACTCACTTGTGGTTATACCTGGTGGTGAAAGTAAAATCCAATGCTATAAAGAACAATATTGCATAGGAACCTGGAATACTGGGTCCATGATCAAGGGAAATTGGACATGGTCAAACAGGATACAGCAAGAGTGAACATACATATCTTAGGGTCAGGGGAGTGTAATCACCTAGGTTCTGTCTCGTCACAGCAAAGATTTGAAGTAATGTATGTTTAAGCCCTCAGCATATCACAGCTCTCGGACAGTCCATGTTATAGTTCTTGGACAGATCAGTTTTATTTAGAAAATAAAGGAAAATACATCCTCGAGGAGTGTGGGCATGCTGACCCAAAAGAAGCGAAGAGAAGAGAGAGCCCTTGCCCTTTGGCTCCTCTTTTTATATGTTTTTCCTCCCCCCTTGACCTGCCCTATGTAAATTGGGCTAGCCAGGAGTGCTGTTTGTTCTACCTGAGGTCCTCACTCCGGTCCTCAGACCTTCCTTTGACCGTCCTTTATTCTATTTTCGCAGGCTGTTCCCTTCCTTGTCTTTTAGCCATCACCATTTTGGACTCCTGTTTCCTATTCTAACTACCTAATATTAGGAATCAGTGAACCTAAATGGACTGGAATGGGTGAATTTAATTCAAGTGACCATTATTTCTACTACTGTGGGCAAGGATCCCAAAGAAGAAATAGAGTAGCCCTCATAGTCATAAAAGGATCCAAGATGCAGTACTTGAGTGTAATCTCAAAAACAACAGAATGATCTCAATTTGTTTCCAGGGCAAACTATGCAATATGTGAAAACCTACAAGACTTTCTAGAACTAACACACACACACACACACACACACACACACACACACACACAATGTCCTTTTCATCTTAGGAGACTGGGATAAAAAAGTAGGAATTCAGAAGATATCTAGAGTAACAGGCAAGTTTGGCCTTGGAGTACAAAATAAAGCAGGGCAAAGGCTAACAGGATTTTGTCAAGAGAACTCACTGATCATAGCAAACACCATTTTCCAACAACAAAACAGAGGACTCTACACATGGGCATCACCAAAAGGTTAATACCAAAATCAGATTGATTATATTCTTTGTAGCCAAAGATGGACAAGTTCTATACAGTTAGCAAAAGCAAGAATTGCTGACTGTATTTCAGATCATGCACTCCTTATTGCCAAATTCAGGCTTGAATTGAAAAAGTAGAGTAAATCACTAGGCCATGCAGGTATGACCTAAATCAAATCCCTTATGAATATACAGTGGAGGTGATGAATAGATTCAAGAAATTAGATCTGATAGACAGATTGCCTGAAGAACTATGGGCAGAGGTCCATAACATTATTCAGGTGCAGTGACCAAAAATGACTCAAAGGAAAAGAAATACAAAAAAGCAAAGTGGTTGTCTGAGGAGGCTTTACAAATGGCTGAGGAAAGAAGAGAAGTGAAAAGCAAAGGAGAAAGGGGAAGATATACCCAAATGAATGCAGAATTTCAGAGAACAGCAAGAAGAGATAAGAAGGTCTTCTTCAGTGAGCAAAGCAAAGAAATAGATGAAAACAACAAAATGGAAAAGACTACAGATCTCTTCCAGAAAATCAGAGCTAACAAGGGAACAATTCATGAAAGGATGAGCATGATAAAGAACAGAAATAGTAAGGACCCAACAGAAACAGAAGAGATTAAGAAAAGATTGCAAGAATACACAGGCAAACTCTTTAAAAAAAGGATTTTAATGACCTAGATAACAACAATGGTGTGATCACTCACCTAGAGCCAGACATCCTGCACTGTGAAGTCAAGGGGGCCTTAGGAAGCATTACTATGATCAAAACTAGTGAAGGTGATGGAATTCCAAATGAGCTATTTCAAATCCTAAAAGATGATGCTGTTAAAGTGCTGCACTCAATATGCCAGCAAATTTGGAAAACTCAAAAGTGACCACAGGACTAGAAAAGGTCAGTTTTCATTCCAATCCCAAAGAAGGGCAATACCAAAGAATATTCAAACTATGGTACAATTGTGCTCGTTTCACATGCTAGCAAGATTAGGCTCAAAATCCTTCAAGCTAGACCACAGCAATATATGAACTGAGAACTTCCAGATGTACAAACTATATTTAGAAAAGGCAGAGGAACCAGAGATCAAGTTGACAACATTTATTGGCTCATAGAGAAAGCAAAGGAATTCCAGAAAAACATCTGCTTCTGCTTCAATGACTATGCTAAAGCCATTGACTGTGTGGATCACAACAAACTGGAAAATTCTCAAAGAGATGGGAGTACCAGACCACTCTACCTATCTCTTGAGAAACCTGTATGCAGGTCAAGAAGCAACAGTTAGAACTGGACATGGAACAAGATTGGTTCAAATTGGGAAAGGAGTACATCAAGGCTGTATATCGTCACCTTGCTTATTTAACTTCAATGCAGTGTACATCATACAAAATGCCAGCCTGGATGAATCACAAGTGGAATCAAGATTGCTGAGGGAAATATCAGCCTCAGATATGCAAGTAATAACATTCTAATGACAGAAAGTGAACAGGAACTCTAGAGCCTTTTGATGAAGGTGAAAGAGGAGAGTGAAAAAGCTGACTTAAAACTCTACATTCAAAAAACTAAGATCATGGCATCTGGTCCCATCACTTCATGGTGAATAGAAGGGAAAAAGAGGAAGCAGTGACAGATTTTATTTTCTTGGGCTCCAAAATGACTGTGCACTGTGACTGCAGCAATGAAATTGAAAGACACTTGCTCCTTGGAAGGAAAACTATGACAAACTTAGACAGCATATTAAAAGAGACATCACTTTCCCTCAAAGATAGATATAGTCAAAGCTATGGGTTTTTTTAGTAGTTATGTACAGATATGAGAGTTAGACCATAAAGAAGGCTGAGCACCAAATAATTGATACTTTCAAATTGTGGTGCTGGAGAAGACTCTTGAGAGTCACTTGGACAGCAAGGAGATCAACCAGTCAATCCTAAAGGAAATCAACTCTGAATATTTCAGTGGAAGAACTGATGCTGAAGCTGAAGCTCCTATACTTTGGCCACCTGATGTGAAGAGTGACTCATTGGGACACACCCTGATGCTGGGAAAGATTGGAGGCAAAAGGAGAAGGAATAGCAGAAGAGATAGTTAGATAGCATCACCAACTCAATAGACATGAATTTGAACAAACTCTGGGAGACAGTTGAGGACAAAGGAGCCCGGTGTCCTGCAGTCTTTGTGGTCTCAAAAAGTCAGACATGACTTCGCCACTGAAACACAACAGCAAAAAGAGAAGTTTGGGATTTATAAGCTGTATGAAAAAAAATAAAGTCACTATATTTGGAAGTATTTATTTCAGATGTTGTATCCTCTAATGTTAACATTTTCCAGGAAATCTCTTAAACTTTTTATGAGGGAACTGGAATAGAATGGAAAAATAAAACCTGCTACTACTCAAAAAAAAACAAAGAAGAAGAAGCATTTACAATTATCTGATGGAAAGGAAGGGAAATCTGTGAACCTATGTTTGTTCGCCTGTAAATTTTTCTTTCAAATGAAACTGATTTAAGTAATATTATTTTAACATATAAATAGAATATTCTGTAAACTTTAATTGCCCAAGAAATTGACTGTGAATCCCCAGAACTGTACTGGACTCATAAACCTAGGGCTAAACAATCAGGGCCTTGAAGTTATTACTGTAATTTGACATTCAAATATTGGTTGCTTCTTTTGACACAAAGGCCAACAGAAAACCACAATAAAATCCATTAAGGCAGATAAAGCTACTAAACTCTCATACATTTTGCTATGAAATGTATGCTCTACCCAAAAGAGGAACAGAATTAGCTTTTGGCTGCAACATGATTTTCCTCAAGTACTTATTATTAAAACATGTAGTTGAAGGAGAATATAAGTTCTTGGTTTATTATTATAATAATTTTCCAGCAGAATTTAAATTCTTGTACCAAGCAAATGGATTTTTGGAGTCTTGTAAAGAGTTTTAGTGGAACGGTTACAAGATTTTTTATTTAGACATACTTGATAGCTCTGCTACCAATCAGATATGTGACAATGAGCAAGTTATCTAATTATTCTGAATCTCTCCTCTAAGCCTGAAGTTAATACACTCTAAATACACATAGAGCTAGAAGACAATATTAACTTTTTTCTTTGCCCCTTCTTTTTTTTTTGCCACTTTATTTTTTTAACTGAAGGATATTTGCTTTACAGAATTTTGTGGTTTTCTGTCATATAGCATCAGCCACAGGTACACCCATGTCCCCTTCCTCCTGAACTTCCCTTCCATCTCCCTGCACACCCCACCCTTCTAGATTGTCACAGAGCCCCTGTTTGCCCCTTCCTTTTTTCTTCTTCTCTGCCTTCTTCCTTTTATTTGGCCCAAAACATTCCATGATACTGAAATGCTTTATGATTCACCAAGGAAAAAACTAACTTTGTATTTTATGTATACATCATTAAGTGCTTTTACTATAATTTTCTTATTAGTAATTTTTTTAAAGTTCCAGCTATGTCAGCATCCCTTAAAGAGAGATATGTATCTAATTAGACCACTTCCTTTCTAGCTAACATGAACAAATAAATATTTACATTAGTATTAAAACATATTTTGAAGAAGAAATTGAAACCAGGTAATAAGATAGGCAAAGAGAAAAACACAGTGCAGTCGGAAAAGGTGTCATAGAGATGAAAACACTTAATTTTGAGCACCATAAATAAACAGTTTTCACAGTTTGTAAAGTGTTTCCTTTCATTTATTCAATGAATAAATTTTCTAAATGCCCACTTTGTCTTTACACCAGGTGCTAGGGATAAAAAAGGAATAAAACCTTGGCCATTTATCTTAATAATCTTACAGATTAATAAAGGGTTGACAGGTAAATAATCAATTCTCTTCTATTATTCAAGTGCAATAAAGGAATGATTTACAAGGTACCACAGAATGAGCAGGGTAATTAACTTTATGGGAGATGGGGATGGGAGTTGCCACACAAAATTGGTAAATACTGCTCACAACTATCTTCTAAAGTTGGTAGGAAAAGGTAATGTATCATGTTCATTTCAGACATGAAGAAACAACTGGAGTTCAGTGACTTGCAGAAAGCTTACACCAGGCTTCAAAGTCAAGTGTAACAACTCCTCAACCAGCGCTCTTCCCAGGATGATCAGGTACTCAGTCCAGTCTATCAAACCATACTCTTCCCAACCATAAGTAGAGTTTTAAAATAATTTTCCATTCAACAGTGTCATGAGGCTGCAACACTATACATACTGTTGAAACTGTTAATGAGGGAGATAATAGAATCATCATATATAATGCCAACAAAACATTCTAAAGAAGTTCACCATCATGGAATGAATGTTTGCTTTATGTCAACTTCATGCAGAGAGTTCTGCCAAAGAAACAGGATTACAGAATATTTAGCTGTTATATTCTGTAGCAATTCCGCCTTGGTGAAGTCATGATGGCTAGGCAGAATCCATGGTCTAGGGATCCCCACTTACCAAAAGGGCAATTTAAAATTGCAAAGAGATCCAACCAGTCCATCCTAAAGGAGATCAGTCCTGAGTGTTCATTGGAAGGACTGATGTTGAAGCTGAAACTCCAATATTTGGGCCACCTGATGCGAAGAGCTGACTCATTAGAAAAGACCTGATGCTGGGAAAGATTGAAGGTCGGAGGAGAAAGGGACGACAGAGGATGAGATGATTGGATGGCATCACCAACTCAATGGACATGAGTTTGGGTAAACTCTGGGAGTTGGTGATGGACAGGGAGGCCTGGATTGCTGCGGTTCACAGGGTCGCAAAGAGTCCAACTTGACTGAGCAACTGAACTGAACTGAACTGAACTGATGGTTTCAAATAATGAATTGAGTATTATTCTTGACCTGCCTATAGTGGGCTTTTTCTTAATATAGAACTTTTGCTATTCTCCTTTAACAACTGTATATATGAATACATTCCATTCAGATATGGCAATATCCCAAAGGACTCTCACAAACACTCCCTTTAAAGTGAAATTTCAATATTATCTTTTAGCAGACTATAGGCTATTTCCACCTTGGAAATACAGTTTGGTGAAGACTATAAATTTAAAAACCTAAGATGCCATATAGTTTTTCCACTATTTAATCGAGTTGCTTCATTCCCCGTGGATTTCTCTTTCTATTATGTTAGTACCATTCCTATTCTCTTTCAATTTGAATTATTTTTACAAGGAATGATAAGGAGTAAAAACAAAATAAGAGTGTGGGATGTTTAGGACATTTTTTATGATAGAATATTCTAACATCTGTATACTTGACACAAAATTTTTGTTCTTTGCAAATATAAGCTGATTATTAAGGTTGAATTTATGAGCCATAAACGTTCTTAAACAAAAGATATGAATGTTTAGGTGGTGTGTCTTTATTTTGTGAACTTGCCCTAAGATAGATGTCTACTTTTTGTACTTGCCCTAAGATGTATGCCTTCCTTCAAGTTAATTTATAATTCAAGTTATAATTTGTCTTCATAGGGAAAGATAGAAAGTTTAGATCAAATAGGGAAGCTGAATCTAGTCTCTGTAGCCTGAAACCAAGTTAAATCTCTGAGACAGTTTTGGGTGAAGTACAAAAGAATAGCTTTATTGCCTTGCCAGGCAAAGGGGAACAGGCTAGTGCCCTCAAAACTGTATGTCTCAACTTGGAGAGGTAGTGAGAAGTTTTAAAGTAATGATTCAAAGAAGGCATGATCAGTTCGTGGACATTCTTCTGATTGGTTGGTTATGAGGTAAGTCTGAGTCAGCAGCATCAACCGTCTGGTTTGAACTGGTAAGCGCTTGGGGAAAACATTTGGTCATTAACTATTAACTTTTCCCAAATGGTGGGGGTTTTAGTATCTGCAGAACAGCTCAAAGATATTGTTGTGTGCATCCCTTGTGGAGGAACCAGGCCTTGCCCCAAGGATGCTCTGTTGTTCCTCCTGTTTCTCCCTTGTCTAGCGTCCCTTCCCTTCCCTATTAACAACTGCTTGAATCTCCCTGTTGGAACTCAGGGAAGGTCATGAAGGCTGAATGAAGCCTCTTTCTTGTAATCAAAGAACTGAGGGACCCAGAAAAGCTTCTGTGCTCAGAGGCCAAAAAGGCCCTGCTTGGTGTCAATAGCGATGCTTCCTTCCTTTTGCAATTCTCTTGAAATGCAAAATTCATATTTGGTCCATGGATAGGTTCAGAGACTCATATAAATACCACACTGAAATATGCAATTGCAATGATTCATATTATCAATTATAATACATTATATGTTCTCATGTTTCTTCTTTTCTTCTACCGTTGACTTTCTCATTTTATATAATAAAAATCCTTCAATAGTTTGTAACACTGTTATGAGCTTATTCATATTTGTGGAGTTATTTTATCATTATAAATATATATACTCTTATTGTATCAAATATTTTAGACTTTGAGAACATAAATAATACTTTACTTATTGAATGCCAATAGACATTTACAGTTAAAGATAATACTGACATGGAAAACTCAATCAAATATATAATCAGCATATATATAAATTCTACTCTATAAAATACATAAATATATACATATATAAAATACATACATATATATGCTGCTGACTTAGAAGCAGAGCTCTAGAAATGAAGTCTCTGTGTTTATCTGTCTACCTATCTACCAATTCCAGTTGCATTTGTTTAATATAACTCTCATATGTATTTTGGAATACCTTAATAGCAGGTGTATTACTTTATATGAATAAAAAAAGTGGACATTAAAATGAAAAGAAAGAGCTACGTTTCTACTGGCAAATAAATAATGTTAATATCAAAATAGGAAAAGTCAAGAAAGGAAGTCAGCTTTTCTTGGTTGGCTGCTATACAGTATAATTTGAAGTGGACATGTGTTTGAGCAAACTCTGGAAGATAGTGAAGAACAGGAAAGCCAGGCATGCTGCAGTCCATGGGGTTGCAAAGAGTTGGACAAGACTTAGCAACTGAACAACAATTTACCTAAATTCACAGATGGTTCGGTGATAGGACCAATACCTAAACCCAGATTATTATGACTCCAAAATCCATGATTTGTTGTGTGTTAGTGAGGTTAGGAGGATAGTGAGGAGGTTTTAAAAAATTAAAGAATATTTTAGAAAACATAAGTCCAAATGAAAGAATAACTTTTTTCCTCCAGATTTAAATAGCACTCAAATCTCATATGAATCATCCTCCCACTCTTAGTCGAGTCTATTATGTATCATCCTCTCCATCAACACATATGGGGAGAATTGAAAATAAAAACTAAGAAATTAAACATGAACATTCTCAAAAGGCTCTCTGTAAACTAATCTTACTATCAGCTAATGAAATGGTTTAGAGAAAACTACCAGAAAAGAACAGGTCTGTCCTAAGGGAAATACTTGATTACTTGACCTTCTTGGATTAAGAGCCAGAAGTATTAGCAGAAAAGTATTATTATTATAAATTCAACCAAAAATAAACTTGTCATTCAAAGTTGGTTTGGAAAAACATGTTCTTATGATAATTAACTCCTGCGTATTAAGTGAAAATCCCCTTTTTAGAACAGTCCTTAGATGAAAGAGTACTGAACATTACTTGACTTCCTTCTTTAATTTAACCATGGCAAGAGCACCCTGGGCCTGAGTCCTGCTGAGCTGCTAACTGGGCACACTCAGGCTTCCCAGCTGCTGGACTGGAAGTGGTGAAGATAACAGAGACCACAGACCCTGGGGCTCCCACAAGCTCTTTAACCTTACAAAGGAAACTTGGATGCATGCTGAAAGCCTCAGGACAATTACCACACAAAAGACCTTTTGTCTATCAGGCTGAAACAGATTCCCACTGGAAGTCAGAGCCATCACCAGTACATCATTCCTTCATGTGGCATCTCTACAGTCACAGAGTTTAAGGATAAACTTCACCAGGGGCATTTCCATGTACAGTTTTTTAGGGCAAGAAGCAATTCTCTAATTGCTCATTGCTGCCTTCATGACCAGCCTAGCTTTCTTCAGCTCAGCAATCTGGTAGAAGTCTGCTGAGTCAGATAAGATGCAGAGGATTCAGTTTTATAAGATTGCTATCCTTCCCATTATAAGCATCACAAATTCAATGGACCACAAAAGATTGAATCTTTCATTTAAGCATTATCATGACATTCATTTCAATTACTATGGCTGAAGGAATACACTGAAAACAAATAATCAAGGTATGTCAAGAAAAGCCTTTCCTTTTTTCCCTATAAATTTCCAAATGACCTATGATAGTCTTGAAAATAATAGAACTGACAAAATAGTCCTTTTTGTCAGTAAGAAATGACTTTGCACTTGGTCTCAAAATCCCTTTATACCCTAATTATATATAAATATGAGTGTGTGGGTGTGTGGGTGTGAGAGAGGGTAAAAGAGAGAAAGCAAGTTTATTATAATGGCTTTGGATGAAACTGAGCACTTCTTTTTTATGCTGCAACAAATGACCTTTAGTTTTAGAGGCTAGGTGTACATAATTGACTTAAATAGCAAAATCAGGAAATATATCTGGTACAATGTCACATTTGCTCTCTTTAGCTGATTATATTAACCAGACAATAGATAAATCTTTTATATTCCATAAAACCACTATTTCTGTGATAGCTACTGGGGAAAAAACTGGTTCCATTATGAATATTCCTGTAGTTGTTTTTCTAAGCATATTTAAGAAGTCTCAAGATCTGGCTTTTCTTTGAGTGGCAAACTCAACACTCAAGTTCCCAAATATAAGTGTAGGTCAAAGAGCCAAGAAACAGGCAGTGGCATCGTTTAGAAGATACTTGAAGGGGTCAAAATGATTCCAACAAGGAATTTGAGATCTTTGCAGCTTTTTATCATTGAATTTATTCTACATAAAAGCTGCAAGTTGAAATAAAGTAGTTGTTAAGAGAGAAGGTTCTAATAAAAATAACTTTTAGAAAGCTTCTGGCTTCATTTAGTGGGACTGTGAGTAACAAAAACCACAGTTCTCAAATATGCTTCATAGCACCGATTTTCTCCAAATAGTTCACCAAGCCTTCCTCAGCTCTGAAGGCTAGCTTTTAGGTCCCTTATATCATTTGGCTGATCAAAAGTCTTTTTACTCTTTGTTAAAATGTTCCTTTAAAACAAAGATCATCTTGTCAAAATATATCTCAAATAACCCACGAAGACAATGTCTTTGGTGGTAGCGCCCTGATGAAAATATCTCCTTCATATCGTGTAAGTTAATCCTGAATTCCATCGTGAAGTTAGAAGTCAATTTCTAGTCACATGAGAAGCCCTGAACTAGGTCACTGCTGCAACCTCCCTCACCTCTCACATTACAGTAGCAAAGAGCACACACTCATGTTGTTAATGGTTTTAATAAGCAAAGGAAATGTCAGCAGCAATAGTGGAATCAGCTTAGGACACCACAGATTAACATGGTCATGTTCATTATTTAATATTCATTAAGCATCTCATGAATACTTGGCTCTCAAATAAACTCTAAGGCTATTTTAAAAATACAGAGAGGAAATGATCAGTGCTCTCAGGAAATCTGTTGCTCAGAAAGACTCATAAGAGGTATAGAGTACTCAATAAGAAAATGTAGTAACCCATGATTCAGCCAAGATGATAAAGTGATACAAGTAATGAAAACCTGCAGGTGATATAATCATAAAAAGAATGAGAAAGAACCTCAGAAATGATTGGGTTGAATACCTCTCATTTTACAGATGAAGAAACTGAGATTCAGAAGTTACTGGTTTGTTTCATCATGCTCAGTTGGAAAGTCAGGATAGAAGTCCGGGTTTTCATGATCTAAATGAAGTCCAGTGCTGTGATGACGAATCACAGATTAGTTTCCTTGGCTATGGCTCTTCTAAATCCTTCTTTGAATCTGCTCCTACACACACATACCCAACATAACAAGCAGAAGTAGAGACAGAATGACCACAATAGACACAGCTATACACAACGAGGAAGGAATGGTAGGCCCAGAGCAGCCAGGGGCTCAGTGTACTTCTGAACTCTGGCTGGACAGGAGATGTCAGATATTGATTGGGGTATAATCCATATCCTAAGAAATGATTCTTGGAGGCTGTTGGTTCCTCTCTCTGAGTCATCCTTCCTTTTCTGTAAGAAATGACCCTGTTTGTAGCTGGGTAGGTTTTCCAGGCTGTTTCCCACCCATTGAAAATTGGGCTACTTTCTACAGAGGCTTATGCTGTCAAAAGGGTCAATGATAACCTTGAACTATTAATGAAAAGCTATCAAGACATATATCTGACACAGTAGGACACTTTGCAGATAAGAAGAGGAGGAGTTAAAGTTGACCATTTCCTTTAAAGGGGGAATATAAACTTACAAGGGTATGAGTATCATGGCTATAGCTTTTTGTTGGGAAGTCATTCCCAAGTAAATTAATTTGAAAAGGAAAAATAATGCTTTTTAAAACCTAATTTCTTTTTCTCAAGCAAATTGAGGTTATGAAAAATGCTTTGCTTTTTGTGTTTGCAATCCATAAGAAATATAGATAAATGCTCAACATAGAAATAACAATCATTTACTTAGCAAATAGAAAAAATGCACTAAAGATTTTTCTTTCTTACTCTTAATGGGGTTTCATTTCACTATCACTACACAGTCAACATAGAACTTGATGAAGAAGAGAGCTAAGAAATACACATTTAACAAAAAGTCTTTTCTGGATGAACCAAATTCCACTGTAACTTGGAAGGGGAAACTATTTTGGATGACAAGGTGGCAAGTTTTAGAAGACAAAATACAAAAGTAGATAACACAAATACACTAATAAATACCCCCTCTCCTGAAGTTTCGTGGCCTTTGCATTTGTTCCAGAAACTGGCGACACAGAGGAATTAAAATGTCTTTGACAAGATATATGAATTTTCTATTTGTGCTTCCTTTTATATTCATAACCTAACAACTTTTGTAATTAGTCTGCGAATGTCTCACTAATAA